>NW_021835497.1:27500-45699 GCF_006345805.1 Octopus sinensis
GACCTGGCCCTCATAGCAGAATCACTACCGGAACTAAAAAAGACATTTCGGATGTGGAAACAAGGGTTAGAATCTAAGGGCCTTAGAGTAAATGTAGCGAAGACCAAAGTTATAGTATGCAGAAAGGCGAACTCAGCACACCCCCCATCGGGCAGGTGGCCCTGCTCGAGCTGTAGGAAAGGTGTAGGTAGAAACTCCATAAGATGCACCCAGTGTAAGCTATGGACGCATAAGAGGTGCAGCAACATCAAAGGGAAATTAACTGATAAGATAGCTTTCATGTGCGGCAGATGCACAGGGACAATAGACACCACAGACACTCAAAAAACAGATTCCATCACACTCCAGGGGGATAAACTAGAAGTAGTTGATAGTTTCCGCTACCTGGGTGACCAAGTTAGTAGTGGGGGTGGATGCTCAGAGAGTGTCACCACTAGAATACGAATAGCCTGGGCAAAGTTTAGAAAGCTCCTACCCCTACTGGCGACAAAGGGTCTCCTACTCAGAGTGAAAGGTAGATTGTATGATGCATGTGTGCGAACTGCCATGCTTCACGGCAGTGAAACATGGGCCGTGACTGCAGAGGACATGCGTAGACTTGAAAGAAATGAAGCTAGCATGATCCGCTGGATGTGTAATGTCAGTGTGAATGCACGACAGAGTGTAAGCACCCTGAGAGAAATGCTAGGCATAAGAAGCATCAGATGCGGTGTGCAAGAGCGACGCTTGCGATGGTATGGTCATGTACTGCGGATGGATGAGGAGAGATGTGTGAAGAAGTGCCACTCCCGAACAGTTGAAGGAATCAGGGGGAGAGGTAGACCCAGGAAGACATGGGATAGTCAAGCATGACCTCAGAGCGTTGGGCCTCACTGAGGCAATGGCCAAGGACCGAGACCTCTGGAGATGTGCTGTGACTACTAAGACCCGGGATGCTCCTGGCACCAGTTCCGCATACCCCCTGCCCATCCAAAGTACCTTGGATCCTGGAACATCTCGCTGTGCTTGAGGAGACCTGTCGAGTCAAGTGCATATACATGAACATCGAATCAAATATCAATGGAAACAGTAGTTGTGATACCTGTGCCGGTGACACATAAAAAGCACCATCCGAACGTGGCCGTTGCCAGTGCAGCCTCCACTGCCTTCTGTGCCGGTGACACATAAAAAGCACCATCCGAACGAGACCGATGCCAACCCCGCCACGAATGGCTTCTGTGCCGGTGGCACATAAAAAGCAACATCCAAACGTGGCCGATGCCAGCACCGCCCCGACTGGCTTCTGTGTCGGTGGCACATAAAAAGCACCAACCGATTGTGGGATCCCGGAACATCTCGATGTGCTTGAGGAGACCTGTTGAGTCAAGTGCATGTACATGAACATCGAACCAAATATCAATGGAAACAGTAGTAGTTGTGATACCTGTGCCGGTGACACATAAAAAGCACCATCCGAATGTGGCCGTTGCCAGTGCAGCCTCCTCTGGCTTCTGTGCTGGTAGCACAAAAAAAAAAAAAAAAAAAGCACCAACTGATCGTGGCCGATGCCAGACCCCTCTGGCACCTGTGCAGGTGGCACGTAAAAAGCACCCACTACACTCGCGGAGTGGCTGGCGTTAGGAAGGGCATCCAGCTGTAGAAACACTGCCAGATCAGACTGGAGCCTGGGGCAGCCTCTGGCTCCCCAGACCCCGGTCGAACCGTCCAAACCGTGCTAGCGCGGAAAACGGACGTTAAACGATGATGATGATGATACACAACATATATATATATATATTATGAGAGACAACGTAAAGGGGGAGTGGTAATGTGGGAAGTGACAAGAATTAGAAGCAGTGGGGCAAGGGCACAAGAGTGGCTGTGTGGTAAGAAGCATGCTTGCTAACCACATGGCTCTGGGTTCAGTCCCATTGCATGGCACATTGGTCAAATCAAAACCTTGTGAGTGGATCTGTTAGACGGAAACTGAAAGAAGCCCATCAGATATATTTATGTGTCTCTGCTTCTCCCACCAACAGAGCTTGGCAACCAATATTGGTATGTTTACATCCCTGTAACTTAGCAATTTGGCTAAAGAGACCAATAGAATAAGTATTGGTCTTAGAAAGAATAAGTCCTGAGGTTGATTTGTTTGACTAAAGGCAGTGCTCCAGCATGGCCACACTCAAATAACTGAAGCAGGTACAAGAATAAAAGAATATATATATATACACATGGCCTTACTTGTGCCTGGGCTAGTAGGGTGCTAAGAGCACCATCCAAGCGTGATCGTTGACAGAGTGGTTAACTGGCTTCCGTGTCAGTGGCACGTAAAAGACAGCATTTGAGTGAGGTCGTTGCCAGTACCGCCTGACTGGCATGTAAAATGCACCCACTACACTCTCGGAGTGGTTGGCATTAGGAAGGGCATCCAGCTGTAGAAACTCTGCCAGATCAAGATTGGAGCCTGGTGCAGCCATCTGGTTTGCCAGCCCACAGTCAAAATCGTCCAACCCATGCTAGCATGGAAGGTAGACGTTAAACGATGATGATGATGATGATACACAATATATATATATTATATATATACATATGTATATATATATACATATATATACATATATATATATATTATATATACAATATATATAACATATATATATATATATATATATATTATTAAAGACTCCGCCGGTTACGACGACGAGGGTCCCAGCTGATACGATCAATGGAACAGCTTGCTCGTGAAATTAACGTGCAAATGGCTGAGCATTCCACAGACACGTGTACCCTTAACGTAGTTCTCGGGGATAATCAGCGTGACACAGAGAGTGACAAGGCTGACCCTTTGAAATACAAGTACAACTCATTTTTGCCAGCTGAGTGGACTGGAGAAACGTGAAATAAAGTGTCTTGCTCAAGGACACAACGCGTCGCCGGGAATCGAACTCACAACCTTACGATCATGAGCCGAATGCCCTAACCACTAAGCCACGCGCCCTCACTATATATATATATATATATATACACACATATACACACATAATATATATATGTTTATGTAAAAGAAGGGAAATGAAATGTTGAAGTTGATATTTAAAAGGAGACAGTGAATGAGAGAGAGAGAGAGAGATGAAAGTAAAAGGGGACATATGAAGGATATAAAATAGGAAAAGTATGGTTGTTGTTGTTATTGTTTCTTATGATGATGATGATGATGATGATGTAGGTGGTGAGCTGGCAGAACAGTTAGCATGCTGGGCAAAATGCTTGGCAGCATTTTGGTTGTCTTTACGTTCTGAGTTCAAATGTTACTGATGTCAACTTCCATTCTTTCAGGGTCGATAAAATAAGTACCTTTCGAGTTCTGGGGTCGCTGTAATCAACTTACCTGCTCCCCTGAAACTGCTGGCCTTGTGCTAAAATTTGAAGCCATTCTTATTATTATTAATATTATGATGACTCGTTTGCCGCTACAGTCTGAGTTCAAATTCCACCAAGGTCGACTTTGCCTTTCTTCCTTTTGGGGTCAATTCAATAAGTACCAGTTACACACTGGAGTTGTGCAACTGGTACTTATTCCACCAAATTCCACAAGGTCGACTTTGCCTCTCATCCTTTTTCTGATTGATAAAATAAGAACCAGTTAGGGGCTGGGTCTGATGTAATCAACTAGTCCCCTCACCCGAAATTTCAGGCCTTCTTCCTATAGTAAGAAAGGATTATTATTATTATTATTATTACTGTGACAAGCCGGCAGAATTATGTGAATGCAAAGCAGAATTTTGACCGTCTTTACATTCTGAGTTCAAATTCCACCAAGGTTGACTTCGCCTTTCATCCTTTTGGGATTGATAAATTAAGTTCTAGCTGAGTACTGGCGCCCCTTTCCTTGAAATTGCTGGCCTTGTGCAAAAATTTAAAATCAGTTTTATTATAATAGAAATATCGTAAAAAATAGGGATTTTCATAGAAAAAAAGCACCTTTTTGATGTAAATAACTTTTGGTGTTAACATGGTCCAATTTGAATTTCTTCTTCTACGGAAGGAAGAGCAAACCTTCTTCTATCATACTCTCAATTTTAGTCAACTTGCGCCGCAGGGTCTCGGAGGAGACAGTGTTAGTTGAAGGCTAACAAACCTGCCATACACAGACAACTTCAACTTTATATAGAGAGAGATAATTAGGGTTCAGCTAACTGCTTCACCATATCCCGAAATTAGAAATGGGAGTTAAAAATTCCTTTTCTACTACTATAAGAATCTCCATGATGGTAAACATACTTTTTTACGAAGGCACAGAGAAAGACAATGAATCAACATGACCAGAATTAATTATATTTGTGTTTCGAGATTAAAGTAATTTGAATTTTACTTACTTCTCTCTTCAGTATAATATTTCCAATTTTTATACAGTTTCAAAGTGCTATGACTGAATATGTACACAATCGAGCCTAATTATAATTAAATGGATAATTTTACCTATAAAGGTAATTTTAACTTACCGATCTACTTGGTAAAATTGTTAATTAATTGATTAATTAATTAATTAAATTACTGTGCTAACGGGGTGCAAAGATCACCATACGAGTGTGGTCGCTGACAGAGTGGCCAACCGGCTTCTTTGCCAGTGGCACATAAAAGGCACCATTCAAGTGTGATCGTTACCAGCGTCGGCTTACTGGCACTCAAGCCCTGTGCTAGTAGGGTGTTAAGGGCACCATCCGAGCATGATCGTTGCCAGAGCGGCTATCTGGCCTCCATGCCAATGGCATGTAAAACACACCATTCGAGTGTGATCGTTACAGCATTGCCTTACTGGCACCTATACCAGTGGCATGTGTAAAAGATTCGAGCGAGGTCATTGCCAGTACTGCCTGACTGTCCCCGTGCCAGTGGCATGTAAAAGCACCCACTACAGTTGGGTGCTGGGGTTGATGTAATCGACTAGACCCCACACCCAAAATTTCAGGCCTTGTGCCTATAGTAGAAAGGATTATTATTATTATTACTATCTTCAAAATATCACCAAAAAAAGATGGGGGCATGGCTGTATGGTTAAGAAATTCACTTCACAACCTTGTGGTCTCAGGTTCAGTCCCACTTTGCAGCACCTTAAAGAATTAACTTCTTCTAATGTTCCAGGTTGACTCAAGCCTTGTGAATGGGTTTCGTACATGGAACTGATAAATCCTATGGTATATATATGTGGGTGTGTATATTCATGTGTGCGTATCTACATTTGTACTTGTATGTGTGTGTGTGTGTGCGTGTGTGTGTGTGCGTGTGTGTGTGTGTGTGTGTGTTTGTGTGTGTGCGTATGTCTGCTCATGTCTCCTTGTCTTGACATCTGCTGCGAATTATAAACAAATGTCACGTCACACAAACAGTGTCGTTTGTTTGCAGTGTTCCACCAGAAAACATATCCAACCATTGTGCTGTTCATGTTGGAAGAACTTGGGGAAATATTCTCTTGCTTGAAGCCAGGTGAGGATTGGTGACCCTCATCGAGTGTAGTCATAGACTTGACTGAGTGGGACTCACAAGAACCTGGCAAGAAACAAAACAAAATTATGAGAGGGAAAATACAGAAAAGAAAATACATCATCTGATGTATTATAAAGGTTTTGACATCCATTTTCCCTAACTGGCATGCGTAGGACAGTTGACGAGGAAGTAGTGAACCAGAGGACATTGCTGAGCTCCAATGAAAGATTTGGCAAGATTTGGCAAGATTTCTACAGCTGGATGATCTTCTTAACACCAGATGCACACATACACGTGTGTGTGTGTGTGTTTATGCATGCATAAGAGTATATGAATGCATAAACATGGGTTTACTTATGTTTTATTGCACATCTGATTTTGTATGCTAGCATGGGTTAGGTGAATATATTATTGTAGCCTTGTTTTACAGACAGACAGCCTTCCTATTGCTCCCCCAAAACCATTTTGCAAGAACAAAAGTTCTTATTTCCCATGTCTTCCAAGGTGGGGGTGATTGGTTGACAGATGTTTCTGCTTGGAGCAACTTAAAAAGATTGCAAACATAAACAAATGCACAGACACCTACGCGCACACACACTCAGCTCGAGTTCACTGCTTCCTGTAGCAGAAACAGCTGGAAGCTAATGAAGGTGTCTACGTAACTCTTGTTCTTTTGTCGTTCATTGATTCATAGCTATAAACATACATAGACACAGATATTTGTACATGGGTGTGTGAAGGTATATATATGTATATATATACATATATATATATATATATCATCATCATCATTTACCATCCGCTTTCCATGCTAGCATGGGTTGGACGGTTCAAATGGGGTGTGGGAGGCCTGAAGGCTGCACCAGGCCCAGTCTGATCTGGCAAAGTTTCTACAGCTGGATGTCCTTCGTAACACCAACCACTCCGTGAGTGTAGTGGGTGCTTTTTATGTGCCACCGGCACGGGGGCCAGGCGATGCTGGCAATGGCCATGATCGGATGGTGCTTTTTATGTGCTACCAGCACGAAGGCCAGTCGGGCGGCGCTGGCAACGGTCACGTTCAGATGGTTCTTTTACATACCACCGGCACTGGTATCACAACTACAATTTCCATTGATGTTGATCGACTTGGATTTTGATTTTGATATATATATATAAATATTTAGCAGAAGTAACAAAGTGACCCAAGATCCAAAAGTTTCGTTTAATAGCATTTATCAAACTGGTTCTTTGGAGGTATATTCCCAGACCTCCAAAATCCAGTTTGATGAGTGTCAACTCTCGGACCTTGAGTCCCTACTGTCACGCCCCTATCACCCCTACCTCTATCTTTCATCTCTCAACCACTCTCTCTTCTTCTTTTCACTCTACTATCTTACTGCTGTAACAAAGATTGGCAGTAAATCTCTTCTCTTCACCATTCTTCCAATGAAACTAGGGATGTTACTGGACCTACCTGAGTCTCTCCCCAACACTCAGCCACTCCTTTTCATATATTTATTACCCTAGATCTCTCACACATCCCAAGGTATATATCAAACCCAGATATTGAGGGAAACCTTTAGTTTTGTCAAAGACATGGCCATCGTCTCTAGCGATGGTGCCATAAGATGCACCCATTGCACATTGTGCAGTGGTTGGTGTTGGGAAGAGCATCCAGCTGTGGAAAGATAACCAGAAAATGTAACTTCAGGCAAGATATTCTTTGAACCATCCAACCCATTCCAGCATGGAAAGTGGGGGTAAAATGATGATCATCATACATACATACAGATGTATGGATGTATAAATATACATGTGCATCCTTGTGTATATATTATACACATTCATTCTATCATATATACATATATATGTATGTATATCCTGAAGAAGGTCTCTTTTATTTTTCATTCCTCCTGGGGTCAATAGAGTAACAGTCATTATTTCATAGACCAAGGAGGCGGTGGAGGATCATTCTGATGATGATGGGTCACCAGAATGTCATTAAACACCCCACCAATATTTCCTAATCCACCTCATTAAACCCCCAATACTTCATAATAAACTACACCAAGTTATAACTCCTCACCTCACACAAAACAAAACACACTTCACCTGCCAAACCCCTTTTTCATACAAACACATCTTTCTCATTGCTACCCAATCATTGTCCCTTATATTAAAGATAATTAAGATGAACCTACCTTTCATTAATTGGGCTTATTCATTAACCAATCTTTATGATCTCAATCAGCAACAAATAATAACGATCCTCTCAACATGCTGTCTATCAGTGTGATTATATGAAAGCCCATCTTTGGATAAGCTTTCCGAGCTAATCAATGTTGTGTATGATAATTGTGTGGATTATATTGAAATGTCGAGAGATTTACAAGCATTTGTCAGGTTAAGAACAGTTTTATCTCCAGCTTTATTCGTATCTGTGAATCCAGGTAAATATGATGGAAACCAAGCCAACTGTCACATCATTTCCAGTGCATATAATTATTAATAATACTTATATTCCTGATTTGTAGGGATGTGGCATTTCATTATGCAACCATAAATTCCTGTAAAATATATTAAATCGTTTTAGAAGTCAACACCACATTCTACTTTGTTAGCAGTGTTTATCACATTATTCTATTGATATTCCATAGAAATTATAGTTGGCTCTGATTTTTTGCTAAAACCTTTCCTATCGAGATGTCAGATGTAAACAAACAATGAGATACACAATGAGAACAAAAAACAGATGTTTTTCTCTTTGATCCCATTGTTTGTTTCCGTCTGACATTTCGATATGAAATGTTGTAGCAGGAAATCAGTCCTGGCTATAATTTCTACCGATAATATCTGTAGAAATAACCTCAACAAAATATTTATATTCCTTCTTACTACAAAACCTTTCACCATCACTTATATTCAGTCAATAAAGATAATGGGTTATTTATATCTTCAAGTTTTATTTCTAATGATTATTCCATTGGAAACAGTTTAAATGTTTAACTTCACTGTCAAATAAACAATTTGTTTAATATATTTAATGAAATGTGTGTTTCCTTGAAATTCTTTGAATGAATCAAGTAAATATTATTTTATCAAAAGCTTTTCACAAAACTAATAAAGTTTTCATTTTATTTCAGCTTTCATGTAAAAATTAGTGAATTTTGAAGAGATAAATTGTATTCGAAAGGAAGAAGAAAACAAAATCCACAGAAAAGAATATATTTAACAGAAAAAGATAATAATTCTATATTCATAAAATGGAGAAGATTAATGAAGAAAACAAAATGTTGGCTCTCATTCCTGCCACAGTCTGTGATACAACAGCAATTTATAAGGAAACTACACCAAATCTTCCCCAAACATTACACACAAAACACAAAGAAAACAGAAGAACAGGAAGAAAAGACACAAAGAAATCTAAAGAACAGGAAAAGTCCATGTTACCAAGTTTTCTTCATATTGTGACATGTTACCGAACACTAATCAAAACAGACCACATCAATATGTTTATAGATTATGTAAAGGATAAATGTAATCACATGGACTCTCTGGGTTTAAATGGATCTCGAATTTTACGTAATATCAAACGTAAAATGCCAAGATTTCTGGAATTTGCAAAACAAAATAATGATTTTGTTCACCTAAACCTTGATTGGTTTCAACAAAGACTCTTTGACATTTATGTCACCTGTAACCCATACAACCACAAGACCATTGAACCACCAAAAGTAACCACAAAATTTCGTCCTCTTCGGCCAGTTGTGACCAGAGAAGTAGAGATTGAGGAATCTGGTGAAGACTTAAGCAACCCAATATCCAATATTGTTGTCATACAAGGGGGTATTGTAACATATTCCCGCCACTTTATGACATATGTTGTATAACAAGAGACGGCAACAGAAACGATGTTCGTTGCTCATCTTCTGTCACTGATTTTACCAGAATCAGTGAAGACACAGTCCTCGCCACCCTGCCCTTCCGAAAAATGATTCTTATTATCAACCCTTTAAGTTTGAGAATCAAAAGAATTCAGCTAGGATTAATCTTGGTTTCTTATTTGGAACATTCTACGCTTATAGGTGTAGAAATGTTTGGTCGGACCATATACGTCATTGACTGGGAAGAGAATAGAATAAAATACGAATTCATAACGAAAGAAACCCCTTCAGATTGCTGTAGGAGCACAAAATAAACTCTTAGTATCCTTTTCCAATATTAACAGGGTTACCTGTTACAATGTGGATGGTCAGCAGTTATTTGAGGTGGATACAAATTCCCTGGACATTCCAAGCCACATCTCTGTGTACCAAAACCATTTTTATGTCCTTCAGGGACATATTATTTATCGGATATCAGGTACAGGTGCTGTGACAACAAGAGAAATTGGCATGAAATGCCGCCATATTTCTGTTGGCAAAGAAAACATTTTTGTAAACGATTATTTGATGTCCTTCATATCATTGGAACAAATGAAGACTTTTGGCCCAGGCAGTCATATAACCCCCAGCTATGGACCCCAACATTGAACAACTATATTTATATTGAGGATTGCTACAACATTACTAATATTCTACCTATGTCTACATCTTCTATATTAATAATTTACAAAAACAAGAAAGCTAAATTATTCACTGATAACGGGGAAATAATTAACCAAAATAATTCAGTTTTCCTTGAGCCTCCTTCTTTCTGTTGTAGAATAAACGCAAACAGATTCCTGGTATTTTATTGTGAAATGAAAGGATTTCAGTATATCACCTGTCCTGAACTAAGAAAAGGCCCTTTAATAAAGGTGCAAACTGGTTACATGAAAATATGTCATATTGTATCAAATAAGTGTCTGGCTGTGACCACCACTGAAAACAAAAGTGAGGTCCATATCCTCTTGATCAACGAAGATAAAGTTGACATTGCAGAAAGAATTTCTCTGGGACATCATAATGTCAGCATTGCTGCAACTCCAATTAATTTTGTAGTTGTAGATGGAAACGAAAATAAAATGGTATTTTATTCCACATGTGGTGAAGAACTTTTTCAAAAATACCTTCCATTCTATGGCCACCCTCATCACATTTACTCTGATAATGTTTATTTCTATGTCCTCTTCAGGAGACACTCTATTCTCAGATGTTACGATCTATATGGACAAATGAAGTGGCAGTGGGAACTGCCTTTCCCTGTTCACACTCACATTGCTGTTTTCCAAGGAACTCTTTATGTCCCGGACTCTCAACTCA
This sequence comes from Octopus sinensis, assembly GCF_006345805.1. Classification (NCBI taxonomy): domain Eukaryota; kingdom Metazoa; phylum Mollusca; class Cephalopoda; order Octopoda; family Octopodidae; genus Octopus; species Octopus sinensis. The sequence continues at coordinate 38,192 of NW_021835497.1, forward strand.
ACAGGGTTCTTCTTTACAAGTATCAAGACCGGTCGTCTGCCTGCCTTTTACCCATTAAAAATCCTTACATCAGAAATCTAAATCTACGACTCAAAGAAAAGGAGAATGACCAAAAACTTGTCATTGTCGAAATATGTAATCTGTCCAATGGACAGTTGGTGGTGTCCGACATCAACCATGATTGCTTGTTGTACATTTCTGAGGAAGGAGACATTGTGTCCAGATTATCTCTGCCGTCTACAGCCACAGATATATGTCGATGGGATTCTAATCATATAGGGGTCACATTACCCCTACAGAAACAATTAAGGGTCATTGGAAACCAATCAAAGACAGTGAGAAGTGTATCATTTAGGCAGCCTTATGTACGGATGTGTAAGATGGGTGAATGTGAAATTGTTTGTTATTGTGATAAACCATCACATTTAGACATTTTAGCAATCAATTATTATAATCAAGTCGAAGTAATTAAGACAATTAATATCCCTGTGTTTGTGAAATCATTATCAATAGACAAGAAAACAGAAAAGCTATTAATTGTTACTAGGGGAAAAGTTTTTCAGTACAACACTAGAATAGGTGGTGGTGGTCATGGCGTTTGTCAGATGGTCCCCAGTGTTTTAATGTCCCAAGTGAAATGTCCCCTCAGTCTCCAAGGTGGATCTATTGACCAAACGTTTGTTTATCTGATAGACAGAAGCCGTATGTTTGCCATAAACGATCAGAATTTGTTGGTTAATGATCTCGTTACTAATAATCAACTTAATTATTATATCGACCTGGTGGATGTATTTTCCAGACACATTTCTCTCAGTGAAATGTTGTCTTCCACTTTATATCTACAGGACCTGACAGTTTCTGATAAAGCCAGACATATTCCTCTCCCTAAACATTTGGGAGACATAGAACCAGCAAAGATTGAACGTTTGGTTCTTACTGAAAATAATCTGATTGCAGGATATGACTGGAAGAATGGAAACATTAAGATATTCACATTGGATGGTCACCTATTGGATTCAATCAAAGTGAATGTTTATGATTATACTAAAATGTGTCGATGGCAGTCAAACACACTGGTCATTACTAATAGGGATCTTTATTATAATAAATACCAACTGGTCATTACGAATAGGGATCATTTTGATGATAATAAATACCAACTGTTGACATTAAAAGTGGAATTACCATTGTCGTTGGTAATTTACAAAACGAGAAATAAATATGAATGTGTGGCTTCTTTATCAAATAATCAACTGGTTTTGAGTGAAGAGGGAGATGGAAGACATTTGCATTTTGTTGATATTGATGAAATACATTCGAGTGTGAAGGAAATAAAGAAAATAAACATACCTGAACTATTAATGGAGAGAAACGAAGATGGAAATTATTCTGATGGAATCCTGGAAATTAAAGTTACTGATGGAGATGTCATCATTGTCTTAAACACGAGATTCATCATTTTCTTCAACAGAGGTGGTCAATATTTACATTCAGTCAGACACTACATGGAGGATTTGGGGGGTGATGATGACACGATGACAATTGATGACAGTTTTTTGTACATTCAATGTGGGTGGGAGAAATCTTTACATTTATATAAATATCGAAACATTTTGTGTTTGACCCAGAATGGGGAATACAAGAGAATATTTTTAAATAAAAGAATTTATAAAGATAAAGTAGATTTCTTCAGTATAGACTGTAAAGGACCAAGGTTTGTTGGAAGCCCCTGGAAGGAAGAAAGGAATGAATTGTATGTTGAAGGGTTGTTTATGGTGAATCGAGACAGCTTCCCAGTTGCTCGTTTACAAACAGACGAATGTCCTGTTCAAGTAAAAGATTTTGATGTCTCTGAGGAAGGAAAGACAGTGTGTGTGAAAAAGCCAATAATGGAAATGTTAAAATATTCGATGAAGATGGCCAGTTGCTACGTCACAGAAATGTTGCAAGTTTAGTTGTGGTGTGTGTTTTACACAAGAATCACACATAATGGCCACGGTTCCTAAAAGGAAAGAAAAATTTCAACTGAATGGAGAAGATTTGCAGACATCTCAAGTTTGGTCGAGTCTCATCCCTTATGGTGTAATATGGAGAAAAGTGGCGGGTATTTACTGGTGTGTACATAATGAATTGATTGAATGTCATTGCATAAAAATTGATGGGGACCAAGTGAACATTCTGGAATCTGTGTCATTATCAATTCTTGATTCTGGTCTTCGTTTCCCTTCCATTACATCTGAAACGAACAAGGAAATATTCAGTAATGAATTAATTAATAAATTGGAATACAGAGGAGGAGATGGAGAAGTAGGAGGAAGAAGAAGAGGTAAATCAGGTGAAATAATTGGTAAAGGTAGATTAAAGGTGAGATGTGGTAATTACATAGCGGAGATTAATAATTCAGGAATTGATGAAATATCAGTGAGGAGACTTCCATATAGGACAGCAATGGTCCCTTTTTCCATTCCTGCATTCGAGGAACCTGTTGATTATGATTGTGGGGACATTAGGGACCGGAACAGTAAACTAATTAAGTTAGATGAGAATGTGAGTGTGTTGATGTTTCGAGAAAGTGTCACATTAATCAGAACAACAACAACAACAGTGGACATACTTCAACATGAACAACAACAACGACCAGCACTGGACATATGTCGGTGGACAGAGGAATGTTTCATTGTCGCCTTTGGGAGAGAAATGAGGGTCTTCAACAGGGATCTCCGTCGTTTAAAAACCATCAGAACTGAGAAATACTACAACAGGATTTATAAATACAACGACAATCAACTCGTGTGTGGTGGTCATTATATTAGAGACATAACTCAAGAAGAGAGAGACAAGAAATATGAAAGAATATGGAGAAACAACAAGGATTACTATTATTGCAAAGACCGCAACATCTTTGACCCTTATTATGTGGATGTGGTTGATATCAAAGATGGGAAATGTAAAGATGAAGTGTGTCGTGGGAAGATGGGGAGATGGGAAAGGTTGGAGGGAGATGAAGGGGTGTTGGATGATGTGGGAGTCACATCTTTTGGTGATGTTGTTGTTGTGAGGAGGGAGATGGAGTCTAGATATTGGGAAGATTTGTGTTTTGTGGAATGGTTCAGGGAAAAGTCTTTGGTGAGGAGGATAAGAATAGAAGAAGGAAGGTTTTTTGGTTGGGAATATTATATTGCAAGACCTCGTCTGACCATAATTGGTGAATGTGTTTATATAACAGATTTCAGAAACAATATTTACGAAATACCTGGACATATTGAAGAGGAAACATCTGAAGATGATGAAATCCTGGGATTAAAAGATAATCCAAAATATTTACTCCTCAGAAAGGATGATAATGAAGTCGTTGAAGTTCTTGGTTTGGATGTTTCAGACAATTCTTTGATGGTTTTTGGAATTATTCCTGGACGTCAATCTTTTGCTTTCTTTTATTTTGACAAATAATATTTTCCAGAAATATTAAACTTCAATCTTCTTCTTCTTATTATTGTTGTTGTTGTTGTGTTGTAAATGGCTTCGCCCGGGAATCGAACCTGCATCGCATACATTGCATTCTACACACTAACACTTATTGTTGTAACATTCTCAACACACTCTCTTGTGCGTGTGTGTGTATATTTATATACAGTATATGTACATGTGTTTATATATATATACACAGATATTTAGGAATGTATGTATAGAAATAAGGCTATAAGTATGTATGTTTGTGTGTGTATATATATATATATATATATATATATATATATATATATATACGCATGCATGTATGTATAGGAATGTCTGGTCCGAAACCAGAGACTTTCATAATCATTGATTCTCCATTAAAAGGCAGACGACCACCACCGCCGTCTCCGCCGTCGTGGTCGTCGTCGTCGTCGTCGTCTCCGCCGTCGTCGTCGTCATCATCATCATCATCATCATCACCATCATCATCGTCATCATCATCGTCGTCGTCATCAGCGTTGTGTGTGCGTGTGTGCAGTCTGCAGTTTTTAACGTTTAATAAGAATAGATTGTTGTTGTTGCAGTGACATTCCAACTGCACACACGCACAAACATTGCCTTTCGTCCTCGTAGGGTTGTTGTTGTTGTTGTTGTTGCTGTTGGGGGTTCATAAAAAAAGAGAAGGACACTTTAAGAAGCATTCAGTAAAAGCTTTACCATAGCTGGTCATTTTTCCTGCTAGAAATAGAAACCACTCCATTTTTCATATAAAATTTGAAGGACACTTTAAGAAGCATTCATAAATAAAATAACCTATATATGGTCTCATTTCATGCTAGAAGAGCCACCTAAACCTTCACATTTTTATTTCATCACAAATAAAAATCGAAGGACAATTTCAAACCATCCATGTCAAATATTGTCCTATAGATGGCTAACATGATGCTAGAAATAACAGCCAAATACTCTGAAATTTGTATCGTTTTTCATAAAAAAATTAAGGAGACTTTAAGAAGCAACTCTAAGATATTGTCCTGCGGCGGTTTAAGTGTAAAATATTATAAAAGTATGCATCTATGAGTTTTATGTGTTTAAAAAACATAGCAAAGACATGTGTGTATATGTAGGTATATACATGTGTATAAAGGTATTCATTTGAATGAAATTTGGTAGAAATAACTTTCAAACGATGTAGATTACGATTAAAAAGAAATGTGTTGGCAAAATGTTTTGTAAGGTGTCGAGGGAAAAAATGTGTGATTTAAGGGAGATTTGGCTGTTGTTTCTAGCACACCACCCTCCTTGTTTTCTTTTTTTTTTTCTCATTTTTTCCCTCAGAAACACATTTATGTTATAAAAAAATAAAAAGTATATTTAAAAAATCTCTGATTATTTTTAGCCCCACTACCCGGCCCCCGATTCTTTCTCTTTATATAATTGTAAAATATTGGAGAGCCTGAGAAGATTCTTGCTGGGATTTATCCACAGGGATGTAAATAAGAGCTTTGTAAAAGAGGATTTCTTTTGAGAGCATCCTTTTCTGTTAGAAAATGAAAGTGGAAGTTTCATTAAAAATATCCATTTTCCTGGAAGTTATGAGGAAACAAAGTCGATGGGGTGTTCATCTGTAGTTATGCCACAGGATGTATATATATATATATATTAACTGTAGAAATGTAGGTGTGTATATATATATTATATGTATGTGTGTTTGTGTATACATTTATTCATGTATATGTACAAGTTTAAAAAAGAAATATCAAAAGATGTTGGAATATTTGAGGTATTGGATAATTTCCGACTCTATTGTATAGGATTGCCGATACATTTATATAGGAATATAAATATACATCATAATTATACCCACAGGAAAGCAGAATATTATATATACATGCATATTCACATATAAACTCAGATATATATACATATAATTATACATTATTATACGTAGACTTCTTGCACACACATAGAAAAGACAACGGGTAAATCCATCTGTGACAACCCATGCTTAAGGGTGTCTGGTGATATTTCTGGTCTGGTATCACACAAACCGCCCAGTCTGGAGTCTCTCTATAACTTCTGCCGCTTCCCGTTCAATTGTTTCTATCTGTTGCCTAGCAACGCTAATTTGAATGACAAAAAACGTGGAGAAAAAGGCGGGAAATTTAGACAAAACTTTGTCTAAATTATTTATTTAAAATCAAAGAGACATTGTCAGCATTTTTATGAATTAAATAATAATTAATGAGATTAAAGGTCTCACAATTAAGTCATTAATTAGGAATTATAATTAATTTGGACGTGAAAAAAAGGGAAAACTAACGGATGTGTGTATATGTATGTATTTATGTATGTACATAAGCAGGTAAATATTATATATGTAAGTGTGTATGAATATTTACATACGTCTATAGAGAGAGAAAGGGGGAGAGAGAGGGTGGAGTATTACACATGTATACACATAAGACGAACGATGACTGGGGTGTGTCTGTGTGTGTGTATACACGCCTGTTTATGTTTGTGCGTGTGTGTGTATTTATGTGTGATGTTGTGTGTGTGTGTGTGTGTGTGTATCCGGGAACGTCACTTTCTGCCTCTCTCTCTATATCTGACTGTCTCTCTATCTATCTATCTATCTATCTATCTATCTATCTATCTAGCCATTTGACTGCGGCCATGCTGGAGCACCGCCTTTAATCGAGCAACTCGATCCCGGGACTTTTTCTTTCGTAAGCCCAGTACTTATTCTATCGGTCTCTTTTGCCGAACCGCTAAGTAACGGGGACGTAAACATCGGTTGTCAAGCAATGCTAGGGGGACAAACACAGACACACACACACACACACTCATATATATATATATGCATATATACGACGGGCTTCTTCAGTTTCCATCAAACAAATCCACTCACAGGGCTTTGGTCGGCTCGAGGCTATAGTAGAAGACACTTACCCAAGATGCAACGCAGTGGGACTGAACCCGGAACCATGTGGTTGGTAAACAAGCTACTTACCACACAGCCACTCCTGCGCCTACACACATACACACACACACACACACACACACACACACACACACACATATATATAATATTAATTAAGGGTAGAAATTGATATTTATCAATTAAGACCAGTGGTCTAGCATATTAAAAAAGAATCCGAAGATTAAAAGGGAGACAGAAATTGTCACATGACTGTGATGTCTGTAAAAATTCCTTCTCTCAAAAGGCTTACTTAAATAAGCACAAACGTATTCATACGGGAGAGAAACCATTTCACTGCGACATTTGTGGTAAATCATTCTTTCAGAAAGGTAGCTTGACGTCACACAAACGTCTTCATAAAGGAGAGAAGCCTTATCACTGTAATGTCTGTGGTACATCATTCTCTGACCAAAGTATTTTAACTACTCACATACGTGTTCATACAGGGGAGAAGCCATATCACTGCAACATCTGTGGCAAGTCTTTCTCTAAAAGTATTACCCTAACTAAACACAAATGTATTCATACAGGGCAGAAACCATTTGACTGTGACATCTGTGGTAAATCATTCTCTCGAAATTATAACTTGACTGTACACAAACGTATTCATACTGGGGAGAAGCCTTGTCACTGTGATGTCTGTGGTAAATCATTCTGCCAAAGTGACAGCTTAGCTACTCACAAACGTTTCCATATAGGAGAGAAGCCATATGACTGATATCTGTGGTGAATCATTTCCTATAAGTACTTAATTAGTCACTGACATATCTATACAGGAGAGAAACCAGATGATTGTGGAGTCTGTGGTAAATCATTCTCTTCAGCCAGTCTCTTCATTACACACAAACGTATTCATACAGGAAAGAATCCATTTCACTGTGACATTTATGGCTACCCTCATCACATCTACTCTGATATGTTTATTTCTATGTCCTCTTCAGGAGACACTCTATTCTCATATGTTACGATCTATATGGAGAAATGAAATGGCAGTGGGAACTGCCTTTCCCTGTTCACCCTCACATTGCTGTTTTCCAAGGAACTCTTTATGTCCCGGACACTCAACTCAACA
>NW_021835498.1:0-35000 GCF_006345805.1 Octopus sinensis
CAGAACCCCTGCTGTAGAGAATGGTTTGATGATGATTTGGGTGCTATTTCTAGCACGTCGGTTGACTATGCAGAGGCTCCCTCGTTGACTAGTTTTCGTGTGTGTGTGTGTTTGTGTGTTTAGGCTTTTAAACGCTAATAATCATTCTACATTTGTAAGTAAATATTCAGTTTATTAATTAGGTTTTAATTAATTTTTTAACGATCATTTCGTATTTTTTTTTTATAATATCATTTTGTGGGCGAATATTTAATTATTTTTCGAGTACGCGTGCGTGTGTTTATACACACACACACACACACACCACACACACACACACACACACACACACACACACACATATATATATATATACGTGTATGTGTGTATGTATACATACATACATACATACATACATACATACATACATACATACATACATACATACATACATATGTGACTGTGTGGTAAGTAGCTTACCAACCACATGGTTCCGGGTTCAGTCCTACTACGTGGGACCTTCGGTAAGTGTCTTCTACTATAGCTTCGGACCGACCAAAGCCTTGTGAGTGGATTTGGTAGACGGAAACTGAAAGAAGCACATCGTATATATATATATGGATGTATGTATGTATGTATGTATGTATGTATGTATGTATGTATGTATATCTTTGTGTATTTGTGTTTGTCTCCCAAACATCGCTTGACAACCGATGGTGGTGAGTTTACGTCCCCTTCACTTAGCGGTTTGGCAAGAGATCTGATAGAATAAGTACTAGGCTTACAAAGAATAAGTCCTGGGGTCGATTTGCTCGACTAAAGGTAGTGATCCACATGGTGCATTCAAATGACTGAAACAAATAAAAGAATATATATATATTTATATATATATATATATATAAACATAGTAAATAGGGTAATAAAAATAAATTATTATTACCAGTGGCCTAGCACAAAAGACGAATTGGTCATTAGACTATGCGTTATTCATATATAAATACATTAAAAGGCCTCCAAATAAAGAAGCGAGTGCTAGATACACAAAAAGGGGATAAATTCATGAAATGGAATGAAAATCAAAAACGGTTACCATCTCAGCTAATCCTGTACTGCAGTTCCATCTTTTTTTTTTTATTTTAGCAAATGAATAGAATTCATCTGCCAAGGCCAGGATCGTCAGCAGCAAGCCTTTGTAATCCGAGCTGTACATATCGTTGGAAGCACGGGCAAATCCAACGATCTGTATACCCTAACTTTTCAGACCAGTGCGCAGACTTTGCTAAAAAAAAAAGGGGGAACTGCAGTAAAGGATTAGCTGAGATGGTAAACGTTTTTGATTTTCATTCCATTTCATGAATTTATCCCCTTTTTGTGTATCTAGCACTCGCTTCTTTATTTGGAGGCCTTTTAATGTATTTCTATATATATATATATAATATATATATATATAATATATATATATATATATATATATATATATATATATATATAGAGAGAGAGAGAGAGAGAGAGAGAGAGGAGGATAGGACAGATAGGATAGAGATAGATAGATAGATAGATAGATAGATAGATAGATAGATAGATAGATAGATAGATAGATAGATAGATAGATAGATTAGAATATTAATTTGTTTCAGTAATCAAACTGCGGCCCTGCCGTGGCACAGCCTTGAAGAATTTTTAGCGGATGTATTGACCACGGCATTTGATTTTTTTTAAGCCAGGTAATACTTTTTCTTTCTTTTTTTCCCGAAATGCTAAGTTACGAGGGCATAAACATAATAAGATTGGTGGTCAAGCGGTGATGGGGGACAAACACAGACACAAAGACACACACACATATGCAACGGGCTTCTTTTAGTTTCCCTCTGCCAAATCCACCCACAAGCCTTTGGTTGCCCCAAAGCTATAGTAGAGAACACTTGCCCAATCTATCACGCAGTGGGGCTGTATCCGGAACAGTGTGTTTAGGAAACAAGCTTCTTACCACACAGCTTTTCCTGTGCCTATATACAATATATACATTACAGTTAATAGAAAACATTGTGAAAGTGAGTAATAATGTTTGGGAAAATCGAAAAGCAAAAAACAGAATGTAAAGAGTTGGGGACTAAATCACCCGTATGGTGGCTGTTCATCTCTCCTAAGAGTTTATTATTACCTACCTACCTATTTCTTTATAATCCACAAGGGGCTAAACACAGAGGGGACAAACAAGGACAGACATAGGTATTAAGTCGATTACATCGACCCCAGTGCGTAACTGGTACTTAATTTATCGACCCCGAAAGGATGAAAGGCAAAGTCGACCTCGGCGGAATTTGAACTCACAACGTAACGGCAGACGAAATACCGCTAAGCATTTCGCCCGGCGTGCTAACGTTTCTGCCAGCTCGCCGCCTACCTACCTATCTACCTACCTACCTACCTACCAACCTATCTACCTACATACAAGTATGCATGTGTGTGTCTCTCTCTCTCTGTGGAGGAAAAGCATGATGGACACAAGAGGCAGTCTATCCCGTTTGTGTTTCCTACATATGTTTCGCCATGGCAGTTATTCGCATCCTCTGCAGTGTGTGTCCATAGAACATTTCAATGCAGATCCACAACGGCTCTTCAGAGGTACACTTTATTACATTATAGTAACAGGGCAAATGCTTGTCACACACGCGTACATACATACATACACAAACGCACAAATACAAACACATACATACATACATACATACATACATACATACATACATACATACATACATACATACATACATACATACACACACACACGTACGCGTGCGCACATTCACACATATACATCATCATCATCATTGTTCGACCGTGGTCGAGACAATGGAATTTACCATGCTACGCCAGACTTCACGGTCCATCATGGCATTACGGAGATCCTGTTGCTGGATGCCTGTATCCCTGGAGATTACATCAGGGTAGGAGAGTGTGCGCCCTCTGGTATTGCGAGTAGATGGCTTCCAGAGGAGAAGAGTAGAAATTACTTCTTTTTCAGCTCTACAACAATGTCCAGCAAACTGGACTCTCCTACCTTTCACAAGAGATGACACAGGTGGTAGTTTCCCATATATTTGCATTTTGGTTGGATGGCGCTTCCACGAGAGATTTTGAGCTCTCATAAGGAGGCGAGTGTAGGTTCCATCCAACCGCCTCTCAAGCTTCTTTGATAACGTCCAGGTTTCTGAGCCATATAGTAGAACTGGTTCGACTGTGGCTTTGAAGATTTCAAGTTTGAAGTCTCTATACATATACACACACAAGACAAAGACATTGAAACCCTGAATATACACAGAGCGAATAGGCATATTTCCAAACATTGGAATAGGCACCAGCAGAGAGTGACAGAACATAAGAACTATCGGTGGAAAAACTTGTTCATAGGGAATTTTTAGGACATGTTACTATGTTGAATTGGAGCTGTCTTGTTTTTCGATGGAATGTGAGTGGAGATGAAATGGGCTGAATAAAGAAGGATTTCGTTTCGATATGTGTGTTTGTGTGTATGTATGTGTGTGTATGTATGCATGTGTGTGTACACGTGTGTGTGTATGTGAGTGTGTGTTTGTGTGTGTACGTGTGTGTGAGAGTGTGTACGCATGTGTGAGAGTGTGTACGCGTGTGTGTATGTGTGTGTATGTGTGTGTATGTGTGTGTACGCGTGTGTGTATGTGTGTGTATGTGTGTGTACGCGTGTGTGTATGTGTGTGTACGTGTGTGTGTGTGTACGCGCGCGTGTGTGTATGTGTGTGTGTTTATGTGTGCGTGTGTCTGTGTACGCGTATGTGTGTATATGTATGTGTGTGCGTGTGTGTATGCGTGTGTGTTTATGTGTGTGTATGCGTGCCTGTGTGTACGCGTGTGTGTACGCATGTGTGTGTATGTGTCTGTATGTGAGTATGTATATGGGTGTGTGCGTTTGTGTGTGTGACAGAGTGAGACAGAGAGAGAGAGAGAGAGAAAGAGAGAGAGAAATAGAGAGAGAGAGAGAGCTATAAAGTATGTGGTTTGGGTGCTTCTGAGGACAAGAAGCGTGGTTGCGTATAATCTAAGAGATGAAGAGGTGTGGCAGAAGTGGAGTCGAGTGGCATTGGAAGAACAAATTCTGATGCACAAGTGAGGATGGATAGGCCGTATCTTAAGGAAACCAACATCCTGCGTTACACATCAGGAACTCACAAGGGAGATGGAAAAAAGGATGCCCTAAAAATACCTGGAAACAAGATACTGGGGGAGACCTGAAAATGCAGACAACTAACTGGAGGGAGGCAGAAGAGACGACAGTGGAGAGAAGGAAAGAAATTAGCCCTGGCTGAGTATACCTATCTGAAATGTGTTTCAGATATCCATGGTTGTTTATCTTATTGTATAACGACGTCTACGTTGTTCGTGGGGTGGGGATCTAGGATTTTTTTGGTGTTTTGCTCAAAAGTTTCGAGAAAAATTATTCTAGTAAGGATTGACTCCCATTTTTTTACTGTTGCCCGTAAAACCTTGGTCCCGATTTGTTTGGTGTTGGCTCGGCTAGAAAGGGTGTTGCCAAGGCAACTAGAGCATCACTCCTGCATTCGCTACTGTTGTTTAACCAGTTTATATTTTCAAGGTGATTGAAGAAGGCTTGGCTGTAATTTTAATCGGTCGAAGGAACGCGAAAGAACTCCGGGTATAAATACCAGAATCGAACTTCACGGACATTGCTATTGTTTGGAAGCTGAATATTTTTTATGAAGATGACGAGAAGAGAAACCATACCATAGGAAGAGGGCTTCTTGAAATTCTATGCTTCGTGATATCACTTGCGAACTGTGCTGAAGATTTTATGCTATCATGGGCCAACTGATGGAGTATCCTCTCGCAACTCTTTGTGCCAACTCGAAGCGGACTAACCCATGGCGGTGCTGAAATGGAATTGTGATAAGGAGCGGCGCATTGAGAGACTACTTTCACCAAACCAGGTGACTGATCTTTCAAAGAATTGGGAGCAAAATATTAAAACCACATTGCCAGCAAAAAGTGAGGTTTGGTGGTTTATCGTGGCAACTCGTAATATGGAGAAGGATTGTGTTGTATGACAGAACTGAAAACCGGTTTTAATTACGTGTTTCCATTTGGAAGCCATTTTGCTGATACACGTTCTGCTTTCCTTGCAGTTACATAGAAATCACTTCTCCTTTATGGCAGTTCTTTATTATAGATTCTTAAGGCTACAAGCCAAATGCACGAGCGCACACACACACACAGACAAAGTGTTTATTACATATTTTTATTATCACTATCTCTCTATTATCTACCTACCTATCTATCTATCTATCTGTCTGTCTGTCTCTGTCTCTGTCTGTCTGTCTCTGTCTCTGTCTGTCTCTCACTCTCTGTATATATATATATATAACAAAGATATATGGGTGTCAATTCATTACGGCCGAATTGACACCTGTACATCTTATTTACATTCAATTCAACTAAACTTGAATCAGCACTTCGGAAACACTATAGAAATTATCTTTATAAAAAGTACCTGACTGAATTACCAAGAGCAGATATCCTCACTTGGATGGATTGCGTTGTCTACACACACGACAGGAATATTGAGTACAAATACCCCTACACGGAGTCTTGATATTCAATATTCAAATAATATTATCTGAGTGTACGGATTATACCAAACTAGCAAGGTGCCTCATTCAATTTAAGTACCTAATTCAACTGAATTATATATAAATATATATATATATATATATTTTAAGTTTCAGCTCAGAGCTGCGGCCATGCTGATGCCGCATATATTATATTATATATATATATATATATATATATATATATATATATATATATATATATATATATATATATAATAAAATTATTGGTGAATTGAAGAAATGGAGCTGAACGCAGATTGAACAGAAGGTATCGTTAAACTTTTGATTAATCTACTACACGATTATTCATCTTTCTATTTCACATAATTATATATATTATATATATATTTATGTGGTAAATATACTTCACGTTGTCGTACAGCTACTGTTTATACCTCGCTCAGAGATTTATTATTGCTTATTTCCACTTTTTCGAGATCAGTGAATTTTCGTCACCGGAAAAGGATATATATTTGCAAAGGGGGACCCACTTTTTATCGGCAATCGGTGATTGTCACACGCAGATGACGGGTCAATACCCAGAAACTCGAGTCCGTGTGTATCATGTCAGATTGAAGATGGCTTCCATATGCAAATACTGATAGGGCACAGAAAGTGTGTCAATAGCCAACTGGAGGAGATGTCTTCCTGGGGCTACAAGCAACAGTAGCATCAACCCTTAAGGGTTAGCCACATTTGAGTGGCAAATATACTTCACGTTGTCGTGCAGCTACTGTTTATACCTCGCTCAGAGATTTAATATATATATATATATATATATATATATATATATATATATATATATATATATATATATATATATATATAAATATAAATGGCGGTGCCCCAGTATGGACACACCTCATGAGCTGAAACTAGATCAAATTAAATCATCTTTATATATATAAAACTGAGAATGTGTGTCTGTCTGTCTATCTGTCTGTGTGATTCCCTAAAACTTGAGAACTGCACAACCAATTACATTCAAATTTTACACATGTCTTACTTAGGGTCCATGTAGTTTCATGGGCAAAAAAAATGTTCAATTTCTTGCCTAGAACGAGCCCATAGCAATATCATATCTTCTCCACTATTTCAGTATTACGTGTTAAAAGTGAAACAAAAACGTTTCTCTATTTTATGTTAGATGCTTTCACTTTAACAATAAAAATAATAATAACAATTGAATTATATGTAGTAAGTAATAATTAAAATCAAACTAAAGTATAATATCATCGTAACATAACAAAAGTAAAAATAGCAATTGGTATAAAATTGCATCAATGATTTGAACTTGAATAAGTGGTTTCACATGAATGAGAATAAATTAAAAATAAAATTAGCGTGCAGAAATGGAATAGTCCAGATGAATAATAAAAAATTAAATTAAAGAAAAGCCTATTGTCTATAAAGTGTACAATATAGAGAAAAAAGATTTGAACACATGGAGGAAAGCACCTTCGAAAAGTGTCTTGGTGCGACTATGAACGGTATCTAATCAGAGGCGGTAAATTCGCCACAATAGAAGCAAGGTTCGAGTCAACGGGGCGTGCAAGGGAGTACTCGACTTGAACTTGCGAAGTGGAAATATTTTATTTTTACCTTTATATCTGGGACGTAGGACGTCCCGGAAAAAAATTTAAAGTGTCCCCCCTCCAAGTAGAAGTAGGCTGGATTGTAGCCACACTTCTATACAAGAGGGAGGACAAGATACAATTGATGAAAATTACAAGAGACGGGCTAACAATTCCATTCTGTTATATATTTTGAGTATTGTTATCACTAGCGATATCAAGATATAACTTTCTATTTGGTATTTTATGTGTAGATGTATATATATAGATGTACATGTAATATGTACACATATATATATACACATATATACATGCACTAGCACTACGACCCGGCAACGACGGGTCTTTAATGCTAGTATGTATATATATGATTCTTATGTATGTATGTATATATGTAGGTATGTATGTATGTATGTATGTATGTAGGTATGTACGTATGTATGGTAAAACGTGAGTGATGTAAAGTGAAGGGGAGAAAAACGTAGTAAAAATGAGAAAAGAGGGGAAGAATGATAGAGAGAGTAGAAGAAAGGAGGAGGGGAAGAGAAAGAGGTGAAGGAGTAGGAGACTGGAGGTGGGGGTATGATGTTCATCCTCATCATGAAGATGATGATGAGGAGGAGGAGAAGAAGGAGGCGGATAGGGAGAAGGCGTAGGAAGCATCAGAAGAAAACAGAAGAAAACAGAAGAAATTCAAAAGTTGAGAGATGTGAAGGAATATCCCACCATGTTTGATTGGCTATCAGCGTCACTACGATGCTCCGCCGTCCACCAAAAACGCCTCGGCAAATTTCTGTTATTTTCCATTAGATTTAATTTATTTATTTATCTGTTTATTTATTCATTTTGGATAAGCATTTTGTTTTGTTTTTTTAAAAAAAAAAACGAGAAAGAAACTCCGGCTGGAAGAAGACAAACAGACAGACTCAAAGACAATGAGAAGCAAAGCATGTAGGTTGGTCGGCTGGTCGGCTGGTCGGCTGGTTGGAAGGTAGGCTGGCAGGCTGGCTGGTAGGTCGACTGGTAGTAGGAAATATATCGACGAGAACGAAGGAGAAGAATATTGAAAACCTGTGCGGTAAATGACGTCATCAGTCAGTGCAACGACCGGCTGGTTTAACACAGATTATTAATGTATGTCAAATATATTATTGTAAACATACAACACACACGTGTGGGTGTTTCTCTGAGAGAATGGAAGACTTGTGTATTTACATATATATTTATCGAAGCAGTTGAACACTGAAGCACCTACACACACACATGCACTCACACGCACACACCGCCACCACTACCACCACCACCACAAATTTATATTATATAATATTACGATATAATATAATGATAGAATATATGTGTGTATATGTATAATATATATCATAAATTATCTATATCATATATTACATGTATATACATATACATGTAATATATAATACACGTATATTATGCCTTATATATATATATATATATAATATATATGAAAAAAAAAAGAGTAGAGTAAAGAAATAAGGAAATAAAGTTCACAGTTCATTTTTCAAAAGGTAAGGATGTTAGTCCGAATGTCCTTTGATAAATTCCAAAGTATATCCAAGCAGTATTATGGCAAAGTATATATATATATATATTGGCCATGGGAACGCGAATGTGCCCCAACTATGCGAACCTGTTCGTGGCTATGTTGAGGCCCAAATATTCTCTAATTTCACTGGTCCCACTCCCGAACTATACGGTCATTACATTGACGACATTATCAGTGCCACCTCACTCTCCCGTGAACATCTAGATTCCTTCCTCTCTTTCGTTCAATCCTTCCATCCTGCCCTCCACTTCACCTCCACTATCTCCTACACCTCTGTCTCCTTCCTCGACATTTCGGTCAGCAGTCATCACTCCACTCTTACCACCTCCATTCACTACAAACACACAGACTCACACTCATACCTAAACTTCTCTTCCTCCCACCCCAAACACACTAAGCTTTCCATCCCCTATTCCCAATTCCTCCGTCTACGTAGGCTCTGTAGTGACGACCATGACTTTGAGACTCAGTCTCAACTCATGGCTTGCGACTTCATCCTACGTGGATATCCCCTCACCACTATCCACACCGCCCTTGCCAGAGCACGTTCCGTAGACCGTGCATCTGCTCTTTCCCCCCGAACCCGCCCTGCAGTATCCCGCCTCCCTTTTCCTCCTCACTTACCACCCCACCACCTACCTCTCCAACGCACCATTCTTCGAGCTTTCCGGCATCTCCAGTCTGACTCGTCCACTTCACACCTCCTCCCTAACCGACCCCTCCTCTCTTTCAAACGAGCCCATAACCTTTTGGTCCACAGCTTCTTCCCTGACCCTACCTCCCAACCTGGCTCGTTCCCCTGCTCCCGCCCACGTTGCCGCACTTGCCCTTACCTCTCCAACACCACCATCCTCACTGGCACCCATCATTGACTCCTTCACCTGCACCTCCAGCAATATCATCTATTGCATCTCCTGCTCTCTCTGCCATTCCCTGTACATCGGACAAACGGGACGCCGCTTGGCTGACCGGTTCGCGGAACACGTCCGAGACATCCGCCTTGCCAACGATACACCGGTCTCACGCCATTTCCGCTCTACCGGTCACTCCTTGGAACACCTGTCTGTGTTCGGATTGTCCTTGCACAGAGGCCATCCGGATTCCCGTTTGCGCCGTGAACAGGGATTAATCTTCTCTCTTCGCTCTGTCACGCCATTTGGTCTCAACTCTTTCCCCCTTTTCATCTACCCCCCCCCCGACTCCTTCTTCTCTTCAGTCCTCCATCTTTTCACCCCTACTCTCTTTCCCTCCTCTTCCCTCCTTTCCCTTCTTCCCTCTTCTTCTTTCTTCTTTCTTCTTTCTTCTCTCTCCTCCCTCTTCTTCTTTCTTCTTTCTTCTTCCCTCTTCCCCCCTCTCTTTCTCTCTGCTCCCTCACTCCCCTTCTCTTCCCCTCCTCCTCCTCCTCCTCTCCCTCTCCCCTCCTCTCCTTCTTCCCTCCCTTCTCCTCCCCTTCTCCTCCCCTTCTCCTTCTTTCCTTTCTCCTCCCCTCCTCCTCTTGTTCTCCTCTCCTTCTTTCTCCTCTCCCTCCTCCTCCTCCTCTCTCCCCCTCATCTCTCCTTCCCCCTCCTCCCCTCCTCTCTCTTCTCTCCCCCTCTCACTCTCCCCCACACCACACTACACTACACCATACGACATTACACATCACATCATACATACATACACACGTCCAAACCACCAGCCCTCTTCCACATGCACATACATAATCTCTTGTGCACACACGCACCTTCAGGTTGGAGCGAGGTCACTTGACCCTGTTATCTCCCCTACTATCCCTCTAGCGTCTAACGTCTGACCTCTAACGTTTGACCTCCGATCTCTGACTTCTGAAATCAGAACGCCATGTTGGACCGTTAGCCCCTACACGCAATTTTTTCTCTCCTTGTTTCTCTCCTTGTTTCTTTTCTGTGTATCTTTCTGTCGAAGAGCGTAGGCTCGAAACGTAAAAGACTTGTTTTATTTCTATTCCTGAGCGCCATACTAATACGTTATTTGTTTGTACTCCACCTGCCTTCGTCTTTTGTTTATTTTCGTAAACCTTCCCGCTATATATATACATACATATATATATATATATATATATATATATATATATATTGATAAAAACGGTAAGATAACAAAAGAAAGAAAGAGACTTCGATATTATGTAAATAGAGGAATTTATCTGTAAAAGTAATATGTGACAATTATTCGGTAGCCAAGATAAAACTCCGAGTTTCAGATGCCGAGGTGGAAATCCACGACACCATCTCTTCAGTTACCCTGATAACTAAAGTGATGGATAAATTTCTGGATGACTGAATTGCATCATGGTGCTGGTTCTCTCACATTCGGTGCCCAACTGATCCTATTATACTGTGTAGTCGACAAAATCAAAATCAATGTGCATGAGTGAAATAGAAAATAGAAAATAGTGACAATTTATCCCTCGCACCATACGCACACACACACGCACACACACACACACACACACACACATACACACACAATATGTAACCATTAGTTAGTTGTCATAATAAAACTCAGTTTCGGATTCCAGGGCTGAAGTCTGCTCCGGCATCTCATCAATTATTAAGACATTATATTTATAGATAAATTCCTCTATTCATATAATATCGAGGTTTCATTCATTCTTTTGTTGTCACATTATTATTATTATTATTACATATACACATACTCACACATATATATATATGTGAATAAGATGGGTGCATAAATATTCTTTTTTACTTTAGGTACAAGACCCAAAATTTGGGGTGAGGGGGCCAGTCGATTAGATTGACGCCAATACGCAACTGGCACTTAATTTATCGACCCCGAAAGGATAAAAGGCAAAGTCAACCTCGGCGGAATTTGAAATCAGAATGTAAAGACAAATGAAATACCTATTTATTTACTACCCACAAGGGGGTAAGCACAGAAGAGACAAACAAGGACTGACAAACGGATTAAGTCGATTATATCGACCCTAGTGCGTAACTGGTACTTATTTAATCGACCCCGAAAGGATGAAAAGCAAAGTCGACCTCGGCGGAATTTGAACTCTGAGTAGCAACAGATGAAATACTGCTGAGCATTTCGCCCGGCGTGCTAACGTTTCTGGCAGCTCGCAGCCTATGATGCATGCACACATATTAAAAAGACATATGTATTTATGAATGTGCACGTATGTATATTTGAAACAGTTCCTGATTTCTCTCCTCTCTCTGGTTGTCATCACATAACATCCTTGCATCTCTAAATTCTACTCCAACCACACTTCTTTCCTTTAGCCGCTTCTTAATCGCAGTCTTATCTGACGTAGAAGCCGTCTCTGTTTCAATTCCATTCACTTCCACCCCATCACCCCTCCAACAGAACCGTCCATTCTCGTCCACACTTACTGCCTATCCATGCAAGTCTCTTCCTTTTCCCCAACATCGTTTTTCTTCCACTTTCACCCCCCACCTTTTACCTGCGCCACACCGGTTTTTATCCATCAACTACACCGACTCTTGTTCGATTTCATCTCACACCAAAACCTCTATCGATTAATTGCACCCCCCCACCACCACCACAATTACTGCACCTGTGCACCTTCAGATATGGTTTGATCTTTCCTTCTTACCTAAAATTCTCTGAATCTAAGCGATCGACTCAGTGTAAAGAGTTCCACTTCATATCCCCCATTCTACCTTTGGACAAGTTCCAGAGCCGAAACTTCCTGTTGCGTATCTTGTATTACAAGAGTAGACCAACCCCAGTAACACTATTTACTCTATTGATGACGACCAACATCCATCCCACTGGACACCTGACCCGTGGCAAGACACGATCTCTATCTATTCCCCAGCTTTTGCTTTTATTTCTGTGGAACGCTTCGATTTCAGAAAATATTTAAGACTAAAACAGTTCTCGTTCAGAAATTTAAGACTTTACTCTTTCGAAACCGAAATAATATTATCGTTATACGGGCCATCAAGGGCCAAGCCTTAGTCACAAGGTGATCTGACTACTACAAGGCCGAAGAATTTGAGCAACTCCTCAAACGCCTTAAGCAACATGAATTGTTCTAGGACCGTACTTTCACCTCTGTAACCAGTAACTCACGTTTGCCGCCAAACGGTAGCTCATCTTCTTCGCGTTCCTCCCTCAAATGGTCTCCGATTCTGATCATTCATTCACGACATACTTCCACTAATTAATTCCTCCCTAAGATCCATAAGACTAACACCTTTGTTCGACCTATTACCTCCGCATACAATTTCTCTGCTAAACTCAAATTCAAATACCACAACCAGATATTCGCACTCTTGATAGCAGCCCTCCCGTCATATATTCATAGCACACACCACCTCTTCGACTTCTAATTCCGTTCCGTCAGTTCCAGCAATTTTTCATTATGGCCTAAAGTCCATCTGTACAATCACATCCACAATGATTTTCTCTTAACCCTCATATTATTAATTCGACCGCCGAATTTCACTCGAATCTTGCTTTTTCTCTCACATTTGCTCTTTACCAAACACTTAACCACCTTCAATTGCTTCTTTTTCTGTTTTTAAGTATCCGCCATTAGGTTACTGGAGAAGACACAGACCACGTGATGTGCGCACTACCTACACCTACCTGTTTCTCGATCGCCCTCTTCAGCAACTTATTTGTAGGCTACTTCACGCTCAAATCTTCGCTCACTTCACCGACCCTTCTCAGAGTTATACAGTCATTATCGACTGTATCAAAGCTTTTTTTTGTATATGTGTTTAGATCACCACCATTGCCTTTGTTAACGCTTTCCATCGAATCATAGAATTCATCTCCACCATTTCCTTCACCTTTCCCAGTTTCCTAGACATCTCTGTTTCTGATTTTTTATTGATTATCCAAAGCTCTTCATTTCCTTCGTTACAATTCCAACGAGCGAGCTAGCGAGGCAGCTTCTACGCGGTCATTCGACCTATCGAAAATTGCAGCTAAATCATTCACGAATATCGTCTTCTAAACTAATTAAACAATGTAATTTGCTAATGAATGTATATGCCAGAAAAGGAGACGGTAACTGATAGAATGCTAATTGAACATTGTGCTAACGTCGTCACAAAAAGATATTGTTCACGAATCTAGAGAAAGCGAGGTCTTAAAACACATGTAGCGGAAGGATGTAGGAAAAGATGTTGTTGAGGTAGCAGATGAAATATGTATGTGGACGACATCAACGTAAGAAAAATGGGAAAGCAATAATATGGTCGCCTCCTATCCACTTGAACTTTAAATGACACAGCTCAGGTCGGAGGTCGAAGACAGATTCATCCACCACTTTTTGACCGGACAAAGAAATTTCTTTCGCGCCTGTTTTGCCAGTGGTGGACCAGACGAACGAGAATCCTTAGGAATGGTTTCGAATCTCAATTCGGAAAAAGAAAGTGTTAGTTTTTACATACCTATCTTCTAAAGAGTACAAAATATACAAGCATCACCAATGAAAAACATTTACAAATATTCCAGAAATTGCATGAGTTTGAAGGCAGCAACAGCAATAAAACAGTAAGTACTGTTGTTATCTCTCTTTCTAAGGTCACAGGTCAGCGTAGAAAGTCACAGGTCAGCATAGAATACATTTTGAAATTAAACACTTTACACATAAAAATAAACTTAGTAACTACAGTACGAAATTCTAAAAATTCTGTAATACAACGTAAGCATAATTAAAATTAAATTACCTTTATGGAATTCAAAAGATTTTATCATCTCTCAGAACTTTCATGTAGCAATAATTGATGAGCATTTTTATTTCTGGAATACTAAATGTCCATCATTCCAAGCAATTCTCAAATCAGACTTGATAGACATTTTTTTTTAGTCTTTTACAATAGGGGTAGTTTCATAACAAACATAAAACTACGATTATTTTAAGGTTATTCCAACAGAAATTATTGCCAGCACTGATTTTTTTTTGCTACAACGTTTCGTATCTCCACGTCAGACATAAACAAACATTATTTGTTTGTTTACATTTGTTTGTTTACAATTGACGTCTCGATGCGAAACTTTGTAACAAAAATAAAATGGCTGTAATTTCTGTAGAAATTATAAGCGCGGGAGTGGCTGTGTGGTAAGTAACTTGCTTACCAAGCACATGATTCTGGGTTCAGTCCCACTGAGTGGCACCTTGGGCCAATGTCTTCTACTATAGCCTCAGGCCGACCAAAGCCTTGTGAGTGGATTCGGTAGACGGAAACTGAAAGAAGCCCGTCATGTCTTTGTGTCTGTGTTTGTTCCCCCACCATCCCTTGACAGCTGATGTTGGTGTGTTTGTGTCCCCGTAAATTAGCGGTTCGGAAAAAGAGACCGCTAGAATAAGTCTTGGGGTCGAGGTGTTCGACTAAAGGCGGTGCCCCAGCATGGCCACAGTCAAATGACTGAAACAAATAAAAGAATAACCTTAACAAAATATTGTAAAGATCATTGCTAACGCGGTAAGACGTGATATGTACTCATAAAAACATTTTATATAGTTTATGGTATATTATGATCGTATAACGAAATATTTATATACCAGCACCAGGAATGCGTTTAATATGTAAATTGGTATGCGGTGGCTATATAAGCACTATATTCGGAAGCAATAAGGGGTTAAATGGATGCTGATGAAGGGTCAAAACTTCCCGAAATATACATATACACTCATTAACCACTTTCGCCTCCGATCTCATTGTTTGTTTACATCTGTCGTTTCGATGCGAAACGTTGTAACAAAAAATGGCTATAATTTCTGTAGAAATAACCATAAAATATTGTAAAGAGCACTGCTAACGCAGTAGGATGTGGTGTTGGCTTATAAAGACATTTAATATATTTCGTAGTGTATTGTGGTTACATAACGAAATACCGTGTGCCCACAAGGCATTAATAAAGTCGCGAATCTAGCTGCACATCAAGCTAACACAACCATTCGGTAAAGAATTTTCCAACTTTCTACGGATTACCTATCAGTTATTATCGCAACACACTCACACATCGATGAAGAAAGCAAAACACTTTAACAAGCTTAAAGAAAACCAACAGATTGGGATGAATGAAGATTAAGGGTTTCAGAAGTCAACATTTTAATCATCAGAACATACATACATCCAGAACATACATACATTCAATCAAATAATTGGGGCGCGTCTAAAATATATGCACAAAGCAACGTTAAAAATATAACCCCGGTTGTACAAAACAAATAGTCACCATTACAAAAATTAGAGTTAACTTTGAACAAGATGAGTCAAAACTACATACAATCGAATCAAAGAACTAAACGGAATCAAAGAAATAAACGAAGATATAATGAATAAAGCGTAGAAGACAGTCAAAGTTTTGTAACTGGTATCGTGGCACTCCATCGATTACGACGACGAGGGTTCCAGTTGATCCGATCAACGAAACAGCCTGCTCATGAAATTAACGTGCAAAGTGGTTGAGCACTCCACACAGACACGTGTACCCTTAATGTGGTTCTCGGAGAGATTCAGCGTGACACAGAGTGTGACAAGGCTGGCCCTTTGAAATACAGGTACAACAGAAACAAGAAGAAAGAGAGAGAGAGAAAGTTGTGGTAAAAAAGTGCAGCAGGATTCGCCATCACCACCCTGCCGGAGCCTCGTGCAGCTTTAGGTGTTTTCGCTCAATAAACACTCACAGCACCCGGTTTGGGAATCGAAACCGCCACTGCCCTAACCACTGGGCCATTGCGCCTCCGCATAACCGAGATAAACCATAAAACTAACGGTAAAACACTCGAGTAATAAGCATCAAAATAGAAGCCACGTTGCAACACCAAACAAACGCCAGAAGACATTTCTCGAAAGACCAGTTGCAAAAAAACAACAACAAAAGACGAAAATACACATCTTCAACCTTGACCAAGATTTTGATCAGTTCTTTCGATCAAATAACCAAACACCAGTTAGGAAATATAAACACTGAAATGCCACAGGGCCAAACAAAATCCCAGACATTAATCCATAACAGCACGCAAGCGAAAAACTGCACTCATAAACATCAACAACAGTTAAACCCCGTTAGTTATCGCCCTGCCGCTTTCCTTTATTAACACTTGTTCAATATCTTGTTACCATGTAACACAGTTTAATATACAGCGGGGGGGAGGGGAAATGCTACCGACAGATTGATCACCATTAAAGATTCCTTGTAAATAAGTTATTTCTTCAATATATTATGGAATGTCCCATGGAGCTCTCGTCTTACACACACACGCACACACACACACACACACACACTTCTCTCTCTCTCTCTCTCTCTCTCTCTCTCTCTCTCTCTCTCTCTCTTGCTATCTTTGTCTTTGTCTCTCTACATTATTTGGTACACTTTTTCCTAAACATGTCGTCACCTCCAACACCTATTGTTATACGGATGATGCCATTCTCCAGTCTTCCAGACCTAAGTGCCATCCACATGAAGCGGAGAGTGAGATGTTTAAAGTTCTTCTTTTACAAACGAACATTCACCACACACGTAAGGACTTCGAAGGTCTTCTTACAATTTGGCGGCAGCAGGAAAAAATATGAGTAGGAAAATACTTCCAGTGGGATGACGTTTTTTTGTGGTGGAGAAGAAGGACTGGGAGACGAGAGAATGAGAGATATCAGAAGAGGAATATTTAAATCTTTTTGGTATACAGAATTTGCAAGATTAGCAAGCAAAGTTGACTAAGTGACAGACAGAATGTTTTGCAGTATCTGTTCCGGATCTTTGCGCCCTGATTTCAGTTTCCAGCTTGAGATTCTAGTCTTAGTGAAAATTACGTCATCAGCTCTTGTCCATGAAAAGAAAACACCAAGGTGGATCACGACAGCAGTGCTACAGATATGTCTCTACATCTGAACAGGGTTTGCATCATCTCGGCACAGTTTTCCACTGCATACGGGGGCATTAACAATAAGTACTGCAGGAACTGAACTCAAATCCCTTTCTTTATTCTAATCAAATTCATTGTCAGAAAGCCCCATTGGGATGCCAAACGCTATGGCTAGTATTGTGAGACGTAACTCGCAGATTCATCTTCCGACAGTTTTCAAAAGTTTTGAATACATTAACGGCCTTAATGGTATTTTTAAAATTGTCATTAGGTGCGGAGTCTGTCAGAGTAAATCGGCCACCCAGTATTCAACAGAGACTGGGTTTATTGGTTTAAGGAAAGAGCAAAAAAGGAGGATGACATCGGGAAAGGTTGAACTGAGAATGCTCAGAGACGTTGCTTAAAACTACAAGATGTTTTACCCAATCTTCCAACTACTTGACCATTTGTTGCGCCTCGAGTTAGCAAATATTTATTTAATACTCTAGCAAAAACACCACCCTTTGGTTCAGGGGTCAAATGCGTAAATGAAGTAATAGGGAAAAGGATGAAAACTAAGATTGTGAGGAGAGGAGACAAAGACCAAAGAGAGAAAGAAATTGAAAAAAAGGGTGAGATTAAGAGTGTGAGAGAAAAAGTTATAAGGATATAGTAATAAAAAGGCTAATAAGAATAGAGATAATGAACATAGAAGAGATGGAAAAAGGGAGGAAGTGTGTGTGTGTGTGAGGGAGAGAGAGAAAGAGAGTGCTGCAAGGAAACAGTAGAAGAAAATGGGATACGAATATAAACCGTTACAAATTGTATGTCGTAGTGAATAAAAGTAAAAGCTTGTAGGTGAAAATCGTCAATAATAAAAGAAAGTTCAAAACCACATTTTGATAAGAATATATTAAAATTGGAATTTATAAGAAGTCTCAAGACATTATAGACTTTCAAAATTTTTTTTGTAGAAAAAGCTACATACGAATAATTAATAATCATCTTTCTTTATTATGATAATAAGGGTACTGAATTAAAAAAAAATATCGATTTGGTAACTCTTGACTGTAGATTGATATTTAGGTATCATTGTAGTAAGTATTTATTTAATAAATACTGAATTTTTAAAACTATCGATTTAGTAAATATTGACTTAATCGGTATTAAATTTGTAAATAACGATTCAGTAAACATTGATTTAATTAACACTGAATTTTATAAATAGCGATTTTCTAGCCATTGATTGAATATGAATAAAGATTTTTTTTCAAATATTGATTTAGTAAGTATCGATCAACAGTGTTGCAAATATCGATTATTAATCTAATTGTTGATCTAAAAGTATCGAATTTTTAAATATCGATTTAATGAAAACTCAAATTTTAAAAAAAATAAGGTGTCAAGTATTAGAGTATTTTTTTGGTCGTCCCTTTTTTTACGTGGTTAAATTGATTTGGGACAAAAGTTTAACTGCTGTTTCTAGCAAGAGGAGCGACCACACAAAGGCTCTATCTTGGCTTTGAAATGTTCACATTCTTATTCTTTTGGTTGCTTGGTTCAGATTATTCCTGATCGAATATTCCAGTTAATCCAGCGATAAAAGGCCTTCTAGCTATGGCCATCCTGCTTTTTTTTGTTTTATTTTATTTAGTTTTTTTTTTCTTTTTTCGAATGTTCACATCATCCAGTGTGCCCATTTTAAAGACAGTAGAATGATGTATCATGAGAGATTTGCCATCTATTTCTAGCAAAATTCTAAACGTTGGTCTTAAGGTGGCGAATGAGCAAAGTCGTTAGAGTGTCGGGCACAATACTTTTTGGTAGTTGTGCCGGTTTTCAGCACTTTGATTTTAAATCCCAATGTATCCCTATCTAAGATGGCACGGTGTGATTCGAGGCACATTTCACTTCTATTTGTAGCAAACTGATCAGCCACGTATAAGCTCAAGATGTCCTTGTTGTTTACGTAAGGCGAGGACATCTTGCTTTCCGGCTATGTTTCGGTCTTCACCTGTCAGTGAAGACCAACGTGAATTGTTTTCGTTTATCACAAATATACATCTTACATTTAAAAACATGTCTACTCTTGTCATAACTCGGAACTGTTGATACAGATGGCCTCTCTCTCTCTCTCTCTCTCTTTCTTTCTTTCTGTCTTTCCCTCTTTCTCTCTCTCTCTTCTCTCTCTTCCTTTCTCTCTCCCTTTCTTTCTCTCCCTCTCTCTAATAAAACATAAAACAACCGTGTGACTGTGTACGTGTTATTGCGTCTGCGTATATGATTATTAATAAGTCTGCGTAATTGTGTATGCGTATGTATATTAAAATACAAATACATTATTTGACAGAATCCTTACAGTGATGGACATAATACTTTACGCCAGTTATTCTAGTTCTTTACCATGTGAATTATAATCTAGCTGAAGTCCACTGAGGTCAAAAGAAAAAGAGGAAAAAACGGAAAGAAAAGGAAAATATGAACCCAGAGCTAGTACGGCTCTTTTTCTCTCCAGCAGTCATATCCTAGATGTTTCACTAGCACAAGAATAGGAGAACCAATTAACGAAAGCATGGTATATGCATTACCACTTATCCTTGGTTAAAGATAAAAGTAGGTGACGGATTAATCGTTTGAGATTCGGACTAATTGACTTGTAGTATTTGTTCCAGTTATTTACTAATATTTCAAATCTCACCAAAGACATCCGTTTTATCCGAATCGTTAAAATAAAGTACTGGTGAACTGCTGGGGTCAATGGTATCGCCTAAAATAAAAACAAGAGAGTGTAGCCGAAATCGTCAGCAATAAAAGGAATTTTTAAAAAGTACATTTTGATAAGAAATATATTTAAATTGGAATTTATATGCGTTTTCTAAACAGTGTGGCAGGAGTGGCTGTGTGGTAAGTAGCTTGTTTACCAACCACATGGTTCCGGGTTCAGTCCCACTGCGTGGCACCTTGGGCAAGTGTCTTCTACTATAGCCTCGGGCCGACCAAAGCCTTGTGAGTGGATTTGGTAGACGGAAACTGAAAGAAGCCCGTCGTATATATGTATATATATATATGCGTTTGTGTGTTTGTGCGTCTGTGTTTGTCCCCGTAGCATTGCTTGACAACCGATGCTGGTGTGTTTATGTCCCCGTTACTTAGCGGTTCGGCAAAAGAGACCGATAGAATAAGTACTGGGCTTACAAAAGAATAAGTCCCGGGGTCGAGTTGCTCGATTAAAGGCGGTGCTCCAGCATGGCCGCAGTCAAATGACTGAAACAAGTAAAAGAGTAAAGAGTAAAGAGTGTAGATTTGATCATTGTTTTCTTGTAGTAAAAGGTACATACTCAAAACTAATTAATTAAGAGTTTTCTAAACAGTGTAGATTTGATAACTGTTTCATTGTAGTAAAAGGTAGATATTCAAAACTAATTAATTAACAGCTTTCTTTATTATGCTAGAATTACTGGTCTTGTGCCTAAATCAGAAACAATTGTTATTGGCGAAATGACAAAATCAACATGATTAACAGCATTTCTTTTGGCCCTTTACATTCTAAGTTCAATTCCCATCGAGGTCAACTTTGCTTTAACCCTCTCGGATAACTAATATCAATTGGTGATGATTGGTCTCCTTTTCTTGTGTCTTGCTTAATTTTGTATCTTGAATGCGATTCTATTCAAAATTCTTAGACATATTCAGTACATATTTTATTTACGATTGCCTATCAGCTTCAATAGTTTCCCAGCTTTTCATATGAATGTTGCTTTTCTACAGATCCTATTCAAAGGCAGTTTTTGTATTTTAACTGTGATTTTAAAGGTGTTCTTTTTCCGAGAACAGACTTCAGCACAGAGCAGAAACTTTGGAATTCGTCCATTTTTTGTATGAACTACACATCCAGACAACCTTGGTCTGCTATGGCATAAGAGACTTCCTATGCTTACAAAATTTTCTATTTCCAAGATTTCAGCATCAATCACATAGTCTCTTCAAGATATATGCAAAATGTGTCAAAGACATTTGGTTAATATATTTTGAATCTGTAGCATTTATTTGTTACAGATAGATGTAATGGATGCTGTGGAGATTAGTATTAATAATAGGTTAGTTAAAACTTCGTGAGACTATATCATGTATATCAAAATGAATGAACCAAAACAAAAGGTTAAACTCTCACACATTTTATTTATCCGTCACAATTTGTCTCGTGTGGGACAATGTACAGACGCTGTAGTAATCGGCTGTTTTCCATTGGTAAGGGGATGGTTGTCTCGACAAGGCTAGCACAAATCTTGAGAGAACGATAGTGCCAAATGTAGGTGCTGCAAAGAGATGGGTGCGAGAAAGAGACAGACGTGCGACGTCTCAGAGCGAAAATGAAAAGCCTGAAAATATTCGTGGAAGGTTCGAATTTATACATGTTCGAGAGCTGAAAGTAGATCGGAAGAACAAAGAATGTGATTGATTTTATCTGCGTTGAACTAAATTTCAGTTACGATAGCGATGAAAAAAGTAAGTTGAACGGAATATAACAGTTGAGTCTCGTAAATTTCCTAGTACAAGTACAAATGCCAAGACCAAAAGGAAAAAAAGCTTACAGAATAAAAGTTAGGCTAAGATTTCAATATTCCAAGTCTAATGTCCATGTTACTATGTCATACAACAAAACAGATTAAATACATGATTCGTACACAGGAAATGTAGAGTCATTTGGAAGCCATGTAATGTTCCAGAAGACAACCATGGCATTTGAATTCTATCTGCGAGTTCGTCCTCAATATTTCGTCACGGTACAATATACTGCCAAGATATTTGAAGGAAGCTATGCTCTTCAAAGTTGTACAATACGTTGTTTATATAAGGAGTTATGCAAGGCTTGGTAGGCAGGGCTGATAAAAGAATGTCAGTTTTATCAAGATTTGTTTTGAAACTTGGCATGTTAACATGCCCACGATATGTTACCCTTAAGAGCTTGGTGACACATACATACTTACATACATGTATACATATTTAATGAGTACATACATACACACACACAGACACACACACATCTATATCTATATATATATATATATATATATAGAGAGAGAGAGAGAGAGAGAGAGAGATGCAAATATATGCATATATATATACCATGTTAGTATGCATTTGTATGTGTCATATGTAGACATGAATGCATGTGTAAATGTAATTGAGTGTATTTGTGTGAGGGGAGTGTGTGTGTTTGTGTGTGTGTGTGTGTGTGTGTGTGTGTGTGTGTAGTGTTTATCTATACAAAATGCATGTGTGCTGGTTTGTATTTGCCATTAACAAAATATGAAAACCGAATCCGGGCCCGTCGACACAAGAGCAATATCTTCCCAACCTACCGACAAACTTCCGATGTGTCATCTCGTTGGCCCACGCTACAGCACTTCACTGACGTCACACATTATTTGACCGATTATCTATCGTCCAATTCTATCGTCCATTCTATCACTGCTAGCATTATTTTCGCACAAGATTCATTATCATTATCGTCACGATCACCGCAACCATTTCACTTCGGCTGAAATATAATATTCGCCACACAAATACTTGTATTTAACCAAGAAGTGGAATAGCTTAACCCATTAAGTTCCAGAGTACTTAAATTTCTGAATATTACTTTTAAATTTTTACAGATGATTGAAAATAGGTTAAAAGTTTAAAAAAATTATTATTTAAACTCCTTTACTTCACGTGGAAATGGAAATACTCGATGTCCTATAAACAGGACATTGAGACAATGTGATATAGCTTATTTAATGTTCTCATTTAGTGTCCTATTTATAGGACGGTAGGACTTAATGGGTTAAACAAGACAAAGATTCAACTATTTCATTTGTTTTACTTCAAACACACGATTTCAGATCAAAACAACTTCTGAGTAAATGTAAAAAGACCATGAAAAACATTAACACGCTCAAACGCTTATTTACAAGCAAGCATACAAACACAAGCATACACAGATATATATACTCATATACATGCAGACGTGAATGTATATGCGTCTGGGCGTGTTTATATGTGTCTCTTGTACTCCGTGTAGAAGAGTGTGTAGGCCAGCCAGTGGATCCGCTCGATATTGCGGGTCCCAACATCCAGGTGATGTTGTAGCTTGGTGTTAAAATTCATGTGCAATAAATTGCTTCTACAATATATGTTATTTATATAATTCTTAATAATATTTAGTTGTAAAAACACAGTAGGGTTTCTTTTTATATTCATCGGATGGCTTTGAGGGTCCAGCTGAATAATATAGAGATCAAAGGGTCAATAGGCACAGAAAAATTGTTGAGAAGCACGGGTTCTTCGATCTTTACATGCGTTATATAAACATCTCATTTACATATGATACGATTATTATAAATAAACTAAGTGGAGGCGCTATGGCCCAGCTGACTCAGGGTCGTAGGATCGCAGTTTCGATTCCCAGACCGGACGTTGTGAGTGTTTATTGAGCGGAAACACTTAAAGCTCCACGAAGCTCCGGCAGGGGTGTTGGCGAACCCTGCTGTACTCTTTCACCACATCTTTCTCTCACTCTTTCTTCCTGTTTCTATTGTACCTGTATTTCAAAGGGGCCAGCCTTGTCACACACTGTGTCGCGCTGAATCTCCCCAGAGAACTACGTTAAGGGTACACGTGTCTGTGGAGTGCTCAGCCACTTGCACGTTAATTTCACGTGCAGGCTGTTCCGTTGATCGGTTCAACTGGAACCCTCGTCGTCGCAACCGACGGAGAACCGCATAAAAAGACTAAACGTAGACTTGATTGAAAATAATGACAAACCACCATGAAAAACTACAACAACAGCAACAATAACAGCCCACCATGCACGAAGTATGTCACATACATCATAGATCTATTGTAATACTTTTCTCTATTCTATTTCCTTTACTGCAGGTCACTCTCCTTCCCTTCTTTCTCTCTCTCTCTCTCTCTCCCTCTTTCTTTCTGTCATTTTCTCTCCTTCTCTCTCTCTCTATCTATCTATCTATCTATCTATCTTTATCTCTTAATCATTTATTTACCTGTCAACCTGTCTTTCTGTCGGTCTGTCAGTCTGTCTATGCATGTAGGTGTGCATTATACAATCTATCAATCAATCAATCAATCTATCTCTCATCTATTTATCTACCTGTCTATCTTACCTTTCTGTCTATCGATCTGCTATTCCATATACGTATGCATTCCCCCCCTCTCTCTCTCTCTCAATCTCTCTTTGTCTATGTCTATTTTTCTATCTGTCTGTCTACCATTCCATATATGTATGCGTCTCTCCCTCTCTCTCTTTCTCTCTGTATATATATATATATATATATATATATATATATATATTATATATATATATATAATATATATATATATATATATATATTAATGTCTTGTTCTCTTTTTTCCTTCTGTCTTATATAACTCCATTCATCCCCACCACACCCAATGCTTTATGGCAATATCATATCGACTCTTGGTGTTTCACTTTCCTACTGTTCAAGACTGCTGAACAGACAGACAATAAGATTTATAAATAGATAAACACATGTGCGCCCGCGCACACCACCCACATACATTTATGGATGTATGAAAACATATCGACTTGAACTTATAAGCACACACGCACACCACTGTATGTATGTATGTATGTATGTATGTATGTATGTATGTATGTATGTATGTATGTAGTATGTATGTATGTATGTATCTATGTATAAGTGCAGATTTGTATGTTTAATGTATGTCTTCTCATGCATATAGTTACATATCTAGACATGTTCACATGATAAACTTCTGGAAAGTTTTACAGATTTTTACAGTTCCAGTGATGGATTAGATCTGTAGTCTTCGAATTAGCTTTCTCCTTTTTGGTTTTGAGAAGCCTAATTTCTCAAGAATGGTATTCAGGCAGTTTTTTTACATATCCCAGGGCCCCAATAATTACAAGTATAAACTTGAACTTGTAATCTGGATAGGGTAATTGCAGATTTCTCAATAGTTCAACATGGGTGTTCTCTTTCTCACTGATCTTTAGCTTCATGTTAACATCCGCTGAGCAGCTAATCTCCACAACTATGCACAGTTCTCTTCTCTATCCCCAATCATTATATCAGGTCTGTTGTGCTTACATCTTAGTAAGATCTTCACTGAGACATTCCATTAGTACTCCTTTTCATTAAAAGTGGCTATGGCTTCTACCATACTGCTGGTTCTTATTTCTTTGTCCTTGGGATTATCCTTCCGACCGATTTCATCATTGAGTCTCCTAGCTGCAACATGATATCTCATCGGTAGATAATACCGCAATAACATTTTCGGACAACTGTTTATAATGTGACTGATATCTTCGGTGTTAACTCCACAAAGTCTGCATCGGTTGTCACACTTTACTGCTTTCCTGCATTTCCATCACTTTTGTGCATCGTATGTATGTATGTATGTATGCATGTATGTATGTATGTATGTATGTATGTATGTATGTATGTATGTATGCATGTATGTATACGTGCTCATATATATATACTTAAATGTATGCATTCAGGTGTGAATGTATTCAGGTATTTATTAATATGTATGCGGGTATGTACGTTTGTATGTTTGCATGCTCCTCAGTGCCTTGAACCACAACTTTTCGTGGCATACTGGAGTATTTATACAGCCAGTCACTAAAATACCTCATGAGATATTTCTCCAGTATTAACGAGTGCCGTTTGTGTGTGTGTGTGTGTATGAGAGTGTTTGCGTGTGTGTGTGCGCGTGTATGTGCGTGTGTGTGTATGTGTGCGTGTGTATATGTATGTGTATGTATGTGTTATTTCTGTATAAGAACACATCTGTATGTGTGTGTATTCGTGGGTGGTTGTATATTTATGTGTTTGTGTGTTTGTGAGAGTGTGTATATTTGAGTATGTATGTATGCATGTGTGTGTGTGTGCGCGTGTGCATGTTAGTAAGAATATGTCTCCGTGTGTGGGTATATACATATTCGTTTATTTTATGTGCTTTAGTCATTGGAGAGCGGCCATGCTGTAGCAATATTTTTAACGATCTCCATAGCATCTTTCAGCCTTGTATTTCCGTCCACCAAATTCCCGACCCAAAGTATGGGTTAGCCTGAAGTTATTGAAGAAGATACTGGTTGCCCAATAGACCACGTAACAGAATTGAACCAGCTCCTACGTGATTGCAAAGCTAGCATTTTAACCAAATAGCTATTGTTGTCTCTATAATATGCAAGATGTAAATTATAGTTACGAGGACTGAGCAAAAAAGTATCAAGAAAGCTATTGGGTTGGTGCATAATTATTGCGGCTTTTTTTCAATAAATTCTATTCAACAAAACCATATATATGTATATATATGTACACTTAAAATAATAGGGGTGAAAAATTCAATGTTAATTTGATTAATATCAATTTAAAACCAGTGGTCTAGCATATTAAAATCTGAAGATTCAGAAAAAGTATGTTACATACATATAAGTGGAATGACCACTACGTGGACATACATTATGCTAGAAGTAGATCTGCTATGGTCTTACCACTAAGAAAGGAATGTTCTCAAGAAAATTTAGCAAACGCCACATATACGCCTGAACGTATATATATATATATATATATATATATATATATATATATGTATGTATGTGTATGTATGTGTGTATATTTATATATATATATATATATATATATATATATATATATATATATATAAATACATATGCATATACATATATATATATATATATTATATATATATATATATATATATATATATTTATAGTTGTATGTATGTATGTATTTATGGGTGTATGTATGAATATATAGATGCATGTCTAAAGTGTTGGGAATTCATGAAACATGCTCTCTGCTATTACGATGAGTAGTTGTGTTTATCCAGTTGGGTGGATTTGAACAAAGAATTTCTAGTTTCACTAGTTTTAACATGATCTTGATCTTCACTGACGTCACTAAAATCTATATGTAGTATATATGAGTGTGTAGGTGTATGTATGTATATATGTTTGAATGTAAACACGTATGCGTGAGTGAAACCGGTTGACTGAATAGGTAAGCATAAAATTGGCTAATACGATTATTCATTCACTGTTAAAAACGTGCAGGCAATAAATAACTGTTTTCTAAAATTACATGTTGTCGCACAATTGCTGTCAATGCAAGCGCTTTGTGACTGTGTGAGGTTTTGACATATTCTCATACAATGGATAGTGTTTACAATAGTAAACTAGAGTTAGATATTGCGGTTAGCTTTAGTTTATATTTTGCGTCACTTTAACCGTTGCCCAAAATTATTGACTTCTCATTTAATCTTAAAAGATAATATCCAGTTTGAGTGTTGGAAATGCTTTGTCTTTCTCAAATCCTGGATGTGTGTGTCTCTATATCTATATAAGGACTTCTTACATACAGGTCTGTGCCAATGATACTAAACCTACGAATACCATTCTTCTGGATTACTCCTCTTCCATTTTTTTCCTATTATATATATTTGACCCCTAATATATTCACTTGATTAATAAGACTTTTGTCCTCAATTAATAAGTATTATGCCTACTTATAATAAGTGATAGATTTTTCTCCAAACTGAATAAATATTAGATTTATAATTTCTCCTTTAATCCAACGTATTAAAATACTCAAAACCTATCAGCTGATTATAAAGTTGATGTATATAAGTTTTAAAAAATCTCTGCATTCTCTATGAGTGGTCATTGTAACCATTTGACAGTAACCTAGTTTTTCTAATGCTAAATCTGTTTGCCAAATAGTAGTAAAAGGCTTCTGTAGTGTGACAACCATTTCTCTCTACCTCAATTTCTTTATATAGAACTTTGACATTTATTTCACCCCTATTTCTGTAAATGGAAAATCTTTTTTGTCTCCTTTTAATTGTTCATTCTTCTCAAAACCTTCTAGCAGTTTAAAACAACTGAATATTCTTCAGTCACTTGATAAACTCCACTACTGTAAATGTTCTTAAAATTTAAATCCACACCTTTGTCTATATAGCTACCTTCTCTATAATGTTATCAATTGAGATGAAAATTGTGTATTAATGGAAAACCTCTATTAATGGCTGATGAGTGCTCAGCATTTTAAAACTGTTGTAATACTTACAACATTTAATAAAATGATGTAGCGTGAAACGATCGTACCAAATCACCGAAGTTATTCTTGTTGCTTATTTTGAGTATATATATATATATATATATATATATACACACTCTTTTACTCTTTTACTCAAATGACTGAGGCCATGCTGGAGTACCGCCTTTAGTCGAGCAAATGGACCCCAGGACTTATTCTTTGTAAGCCTAGTACTTATTCTATCGGTCTCTTTTGCCGAACCGCTAAGTTATGGGAAAGTAAATACACCAGCATCGGTTGTCAAGTGATGTTAGGGGGACAAACACAGACACACAAACATATACACACATACATACATAGATACATATATATATATATATAATATATATATATATATATATATATATATAAGACCAAAAGGGTAATGTATGTATATACACTCATATACACGACGGGCTTCTGTCAGTTTCCGTCTACCAAATCCACTCACAAGGCTTTGGTCGTCCCGAGGCTATACTAGAAGACACTTGCTCAAGGTGCCACACAGTGGGACTGAACCATAGCATTAATTATTAGTTGAAGATGGATTTCGTATTAGGCTTTTATAAGGTACAACATCCAGGGGTTCGACAAAATAATGGAAAAATCTAGCATCATGGCATCATAATTTTGAAATATCTATAAAACCGTCAAAAGCTTGTTTATTTTTATGTTTTTTTATTTATTATTAGTGTTGCTAAATACGTTTTGCTAAAATTGCTGTTTCGTTTCAGACATCACCAGAAAAAGGTAATTAAAATTCATTAAAATGACAGATCTATCGCACTTTCAAAGAGGTCAAATTGTTGGTACTCGTATGGCGGGCGGTAGCGTAACAAAAACAGCAGAAATGTTTGGTCTATCAAGAAGGACTGTCTCGAAAGTAATAAAAGTCTTTGAGAAGGAAGAAAAAACTTCCTCGTCGAAACTCCGGAAGAAAACCAAAACTTTCAGATAGGGACCGTCGCAAATTTTTAGAAAGGATCACAAAAGTACAGCTCCCAAAATTACTGCAGAGCTTAATGATCATCTCGAGAAACCAGTTCCCTCAGAAACTGTTCGCTAGGAGCTGCACAAAGCCGGATTTTACGGGAGGGCAGCAATCTGAAGACCACTATTTCAAAAACAAATGTTGCAAAGCGTTTAGAGTGGAGTAAAAACCTACAGAATTGGTCTCTAGAGCAGTGGAAGAATGTTATTTTCTCGAACGAGTCATCCTTTACCTCATTTCCGACCACCGGCCGAGTAAATGTGTGGAAACAGCCAAAAGAATTATTTGACCCAGACTGCCTTCTTCCAACTGTTAAACATGGAGGAGGATTTGTGATGATCGGTGGGTGGGGGGGCTATATCTTGGAAATCCGCCGGCCCAATGGATTCTTTTCATGACTGAATTAATAGTTAAGACTATTTAAGCATTTCATCTGATCAAATTCAGACAGATAGATAGATAGATAGATAGATATAGATAGATAGATAGATAGATAGATAGATAGATAGATAGATAAGTTTCTTTATTGGCCACACAGGGCTGCACACAGATGGGACAAGTTACAAGGTAGAGCTTTTCTTTTGGGGGATGAAGAGAACAAAAAGCAAAAGAAAAAAAGGGGTGGCGTAGGTTTTCGATCAAGAGGGATCGTAAAAGGGAAGAAAAGAACAAAAACAAAAAAAAATTGAATAAAATAAAAGGAATAAAAAGAAAGAAAAAAAAGGAAAAGGAACAAAAGGAAAGAGAAATGAAAAAAGAAGAAAAAGGGGAAAAAACAGGGGAAGAGGAAAAAAAGAACGATCAATAGGATCGTGTATCACTGTTATGATATATGGTGTAAAGGGGAAAGCAAGTAAGGTTTATCCGTGGGAAGAAAAGCCTACGAAAAAGACCACGGTAACCTTGGTCAATATTGTTATATGTTACCACATTTGTTTGCAAGTGGGTAACCTTCTGTTTTCAATTTCTGGGTTCATAGGATTATGCTCAAGGTGGCTTCGTCATTCATACGTGCCATCCTTGCTACATTCACCCATCTTTTTTTAAAACATTCGCTAGACAAAACTTGCCTCTCTACTCTCACTTTCCTTTCAATGGTACTTGAAGAAGTTGATGAGAGATTGACCAGAGAGGAAAGTGTTTGTCTCCAATCCTTTCAGACGCGTCCACCAGATACATTCTTTCGCCATAGCCACAAGGATGATGAAAATAGCTCTTCCTTCCCGTTTGAAGGAAGGAGGCGTGACAATATTGACGATAGACTCAGCTGATAAACCGACTCGTCCCACACGTGACAGCAGTTGTTCGACATAAGCCCACAGGTCGGAAATTGTTGGACACTGCATGAGTGCGTGCAGAACGGTTTCGTCGCTCTGACCGCATCTCGAGCAGGTCGGCCCCGTGTTTCTCGAGCCGTGTCTGTAGAGCTTATCCCGAACGGGTAGCGCTTCTCGGTAGCACTGCCAGGCCAGGGATCTGGAAGTTGTCCATGGGCCCTGGCCCGAAAGTCGTCCTGAACAGGCGGGTCAGGTACTCCTCGTCGACGTCCAGGTTCGCCCCGAGCTCGTCGTCGTACCTCCCCTCCACTAATCCTCTATAGAATGCTTTGGTTGTGTTGAAGTCACTCAAGGTCGACCCGGGACGGCAGAGTTGCTTGAGAGCAACGCGACACTCGCGGTGCCAATCGCCCTTCCTCGGCCTCTTTTTGATCCACGACTGCAGTTCGGTCATGGAGACGAGCTGCGGGAAAGCGTGCCTCACAAACGGCGACCACACCTGTTCACCGTCGTCTACATAGAGCCAGAGATGTCGCAGTCTCAGCGCGTGTCTGCGCATCATCAACCACGGCATGCCCAGCCCTCCTTTTAACGGGTGTTGACAGCAAATGGATCGCCTGGCCATCGGGACGCATCCTTTCCACGAGAAGCGAAAGAGAATGCGTTGTAGTTTGGTGATGGTAGGGTCGGGGCAAGGTTCGACGGTCAGGCGGTAGTAGATGACGGACGCCACCTCCGCCCGACCTTTTAGGGACAGTTTCCTCTCGGCCCATTGCCGGGCGAGAGTGACCACCCTACTCGTTATCTCGTTCCAGTTCTTCTCCACTTGGAGGTCCGGACCAAACCAGACCCCGAGCAACTCAACCGGGCCGTCGGTCCAGCGTCCCACGACGGAGGCGCTGGTGGACGACATGGGCTTGCTTCTCCAGGTGCCTAGTCGCAAGTCCACTGACTTTTCCCGGTTGATTTTCGCTCCTGTCACCGCTTCGTAGTTTTTCAGTGT
The DNA here is from genome assembly GCF_006345805.1 of Octopus sinensis. Taxonomy (NCBI): domain Eukaryota; kingdom Metazoa; phylum Mollusca; class Cephalopoda; order Octopoda; family Octopodidae; genus Octopus; species Octopus sinensis. The sequence continues at coordinate 32,044 of NW_021835498.1, forward strand.
CTCGCCGACCTGCTCGATGTGCTCGTGGCTAGACACTATGACGGTGACGTCGTCCGCGTATGCAGACACGCTCGTCCCGCATCCCAGTTCTCGCGGGATGCCCCTCAAAGTTGCCAGCTTCCGCAATAATGGCTCGAGAGTCAATACGTATAGAAGCGACGAGAGGGGGCATCCCTGACGGACCGAACGTGCGATGTCGAAGGGTCTCAACAGATGTCCATTCACGCGAATTACCGAACGGATGCCTCTGTACAAAGCGGCTATCCAGCCGCGGAATACGGGACCGAAGCCTGCCGCTCTGAGGACCGCCTCCAAGTATCGATGGTCTACCCTATCGAAAGCTTTCGATTGATCCAAATTGATCAGCGCCCCACCCATGCCAGGTTCGTTAACTACCCTGTCTATGATGTAGCGCATCAGGTGGAGGTTGTCATGGATGGTCCGGCACGGCACGGCGCATGTTTGCGCCTTGTCGACCAGTTTCTCGATGACAAGCGCCAACCTCTTGGCTAGCACCTTGGCCAGAATTTTCAAGTCTGCATTAAGCAGAGTGATGAGCCTAAAGTTATCTATTACATTTCCCTTGTTTAGATCTTTCTTCAGCAGTGTTACGGCTCCTCGGCTCACAAAACCAGGAATGCTCCCGTTTTGCTGCCAGTTGCAGTACACCGCCGCCAAGAGATCTCCAAACAAGTCTGGCATACAATTGGAAAGCTCGTAGGGTAGACCATCCAAACCCGGTGATTTGTCCCTCGAGCATTCTGCCATCGCCTCCTGCACTTCCGCCGCCGTGATGGCACCTTCGCAGCACCCTGCCTTTCTTGTCGAGAGTTGTGGTAGGCTATGTAGGTAGGCACTGAAGTCCACCCTACGTTCTTGCCCTCCACTCGTCCCGAACAGTCGGGCAAAATGCTGCTGAAAGGCCTCACACATTTTACTTGGCTCGAGCAATTCGCGCCCCTATTCATCTACCAGGGACCGAATGGTGGCTTTGTTGCCCTGTTGCGCCTCTGCCACCCGGGCCTCTCTCGCGGCTCCAACACCTTCGTTCCTTAGAGCACGCATCCTAGCTCTGACAGCACATCCTTCGTGTTTGGCGTTGAAGTGTTGGTCGAGGGCCAACCTCGTCGCCAAAACGTCGGATGCGATGCCGCTTCTAATTGCCTCTTCTAGCTTCTTAACTAGCTCACCCTCAACTCTATTTCTATCTATGGCTAGTGCTTTGCTGTACCTAATCGCTTCATAGATGGATGGATGGATAATCCAATACAAGGAAACAAGATCGTCTTATTGGGGTGAAAACATCAAAGTTTCACTGGTTTATCTGGTTTAATACCCAATGTAATAGAAAAATGTTTCAACAATATAAGTTTTTATATACAATATACAAAATAATAAAAAGAAAACAGAGTGTTCAAAGTGTCATATGTTAATTTATTAACATAATATTTATAATCCCTACAATGGTTTCGATTCAAACTCAGAATCAATAACAAATTTATAAGAATTCATATTTTGGAAACATTTTGAGAAAAACCTTGTCCGAGTAAATCAGGATAAAAAATTACACATTAGAAGTTTAAAATCCTTAAATAGACTGAGTTAATCAATACACACACATGTGTATGTGTTTGTGTGTGTATGTGTGTGTATGTGTGTGTGTATGTGTGTGTGCGTGCGTGTGTGTGTGTGTGTGTGTGTGTGTGTGTGTGTGTGTGTGTGTGTGTGTGTGTGTGTGTGTGTGTTTTATACCAACTACCGAACTAGACGGCACTGCATACTATCAAAGATACCGTCTTCTTCATCTCAGATAAGTACCCAGTATGGCAATAGGTTGAGTTTCACCAAACAATAACTATTCAATATTCTGCCAAGGAACCTAAGAGATCTGCAAGGTGTAGATGCGGAAACGTTCAAAAAGTACCTTGACAAATTTATACCTGAAATCCCAGATGAACCCACATCGCGACAACATACACAAGGAAGAGCAGCTTCGTCCAACTCGCTTCTGCATCAAAAACAGTACCGAAAGACCCAAAATCATGAATAGGCGGTGCTCCAGCATGGCCCCGGCCTCTGACTGAAACCAATAAAAGAATAACTGAAAGAACACACACACACACACACACACACAGCCATGGTCACAGTATCTCCAGACCCACACTCGACCACTGTCAGGAAATACTGTAAATCTGGACTCATCAGAGAATATGACAGTGTCCCAAAATGCTAAAGGCCTCTCCACAGCAACTTGTTCTGCTATGTCAGAGGTCTTGCAACGGAGATTATCCTCCACACTTTCTTTAACAAAGAGAAGGGTCCTGTCAGAGGGCCCTGGTTGATCTGGGTGAGGTGATGTGGACTCCTTCCTCTCTTTGGTGAATTGCACAATCACTCTATTAACTGTAGAAAGCAGGATCCCAAGGTTTTCTGCGATTTTACGCTACGGCCTCTTTGAAATTCAGACAGTTCCACGGCTTTTTTTGTATGTGGCATGATTAAACAGTCACATATAGAACCTGAAACATAAAAATGTCAATTAATGAAGAATATAAACCTTTACAAGTTAGAATAAACATAAAACAATGTTTTATGGAGTGTATATTTACTTCTGTCACGTCTGAGTACACACACACACACACACACACACACACACACACACACACACACACATACACACACGCACGTACGCACACACAAACATGCATATATATATATATATATATATATATATATATATGCGATGGGCTTCTCACATGATTTACTCATATGGCGATGGTTAGCTTAGCGATTCGATAATTACGGAATCCAAAGAAAAACAGGTTTGTCGGTGAAACAGTGTATCTTGCCTCCACTTTTGCCTTGCACGGCTGTTTTCTGGGCATTACTTTTTTGTTTATGTATGCATGTATGTATGTGTGTATGTATATACGATGGCGTGAACGTAATGTGTATGT
>NW_021835498.1:37500-39804 GCF_006345805.1 Octopus sinensis
CTAAGTGCTACTGGTAACATGTAATCCAGTACAACCTGTTGCATGGTCGGGACGTCAGCGACTAAACTGACAATCCCCCAGGTTCGCTTGGTGAGGAGGTGCTGTTGGACTCCCTGTAGGATGGAAAAATAAGACCCAACAAAGGCGGATGAACTCCTGAATAGTCAACGGCCATCCAACAAAATACCGCCTGCCCGCCCAGCCAGTGGGATGGCGTCATCTTATGGCTAAAACAGCACGAAGAACGAAAGAGAAAAGGAAAAGGGCCTCAGTACCCTGCACGTCATCGGGCCACTCCATGACGCGGAGTGCAACTCGAGCGGCGAGAGGCTGCTAAGAATCACAGGTTCCCGAAAGCGTCATGGAACAGGACTAAACTGCCATATGTACCTACAACTGCAGGTCTATGGCGGGGTGGCAAGACTGAACCACCTAATGGAGGAAGGAAGATCAGGTGAGACGTGTTAGGGCTGTGCGAGACACGCTGGAAAGGAAGCGAGTATACGATGGCAAGATGGATGCACTGTGAGATTAGGAAGAGCAGAAGGTGCTAGATCGGTCGGAGTATCGTATTCATTTCGTAAGTAAGGAATGGGCTTCGAGGGTCGCTTCTTGCCACTTCATATCATCACGGAATGGTGTACTAAATGTGAACCTCTCAGGAAGGCCACCCTCAAGATTGTCCAGAACCTATGCTCCACAAGTGCCAGCGACGACGACGAGGTGGAAGAATTCTATCGACAACTAGACAAAGGGCTGGCTATGAAGTCCACTTACACTGTCGTGATGGGAGACTTCAACGCAAAGGTTGGACATGGACGACAAGGAGAGGAGTACGTCGGGAGATTTGGCATGGGAGAGAGAAAGGAGAGGAGAACGTTTGGCTACCATGGCAGAGGCGAGGCAGCTCTACATCGGAAACAGCCTATTCAGAGAGGGAGAGGAAGAGATGGACTTGGATATCGCCGAATTCTAAGCACCGAAGCGAGATCGACTACATCCTGGTGATAAGCGACGCATATTACATGACTCTCCGTCGTGACGCATTCAACACCGGCAGTGATCATCGTCTGGTAAGGGCGAGGGTTGTCATCGACGGAAAGAGGGGAAAGATGGAGTTATATTTGGCGTCGATGGGGAAAACGTGTCCGAGTCTACAACGAGGCAAAGCTGCAGGAAGCCATCATGCAGGAAGACTGGTGCCAAGGAGACGACATGACGATGACTACAACTCACTGATAGGGAACTGAAGGAGTGTTTAAGAAGGCTAAGGGTGTATTCCCAAGAGAAAAGAAGGGAAGAATCTCGGAAGAACTACGAAGTTACTCGAGAAGAGGAAAAATATGAAGAGGACTATTGAAGATCACCTTGAATATTCCATTCTCAGCAGAGTGATTCGTCAGCAACTAAAGAAAGAGTTTGAGGCATACCGGATGGAGAAGCTCTTGAAAGCTGCAGAGGAAAAGAAGAGCCTCAAGAAATGCAAGAGGGACAAGCGCAATATGTGCAGCTGCTCAGAGAGGCAAATTCCGGATGCACCACCGACATAGCTCTACTGTCATCACCCATACTAGTGCCGGTCGAGAGAAAGGAGTGAAGCAAGGAGATACAATCTCCCCAAAACTTTTCACTGCATGTCTCGAACAGATCATCAGAGGCATCGACTGGCAGGGTGGTATCAACATCAATGGCGAGCTCCTCACTCACCTCCGCTTCGCTGACGACATCGTACTCATCGCTGAAAACATGGATCAGCTTCAGACCATGCTGACGGAGCTCGACATCAAAAGTTCTGCAGTAGGTCTCAAGATGAACCGCATGAAAACAAAGTACATGCGGTCAGACAATGTACCAACAGGTCGAATGGTGATCGGCGGTGATTCAATAGAGAAGTGAGGAAATATTCTACCTGGGACCGGAAGTAAATAGGTGCCGGGATATCAATTTGGAGATCTCACGGAGAGTAAGGGCCGGATGGAAGGCGTTCAATGGATAAGGGATGTGCTCAGGGGAAGGTTGGACGACACGCGCCAACCTCATTACGGTGCAGTTCTGCCTGCAATTATATGGTAGTGAAACATGGGCTACCACAAAGAGAGAGAGCAAAGACTAGCAACGGCTCAAAGAGCCATGGAAAGGTCACTGCTTGGTATCTCGTTGAGAGAGCACATAAGTAACAAGATCATCAGAAAGAAGTCCGGCGTGAGAGATGTCATCGCAGAGTTACACGCAGCAAGTATAGATGGGCTGGACACGTCGCCCGGCTCACCGATAATCGGTGGACGCACGCAGTTGTCGAGCGTA
>NW_021835499.1:0-38664 GCF_006345805.1 Octopus sinensis
CAAAACAGTGAGTGGGAAGGTTTTTACTCATTATCATCAGCATCATAATCATCATCATTGTCGTCGTCATCATTTTTGCTTGCTTCTCAACATGATATGAATGGGATAAAGACTTCTTTATTCTACAGACAGACCCATACATGTGTGTGTGTGTGAGTGTGTGTGCACGTGCACGCGTGTGTATAAAAATTTAAGTTAGTTAAAATATATTTGTGGTATATTTCAACTACAAAAGGCAAGTTCATTGCAGCTATAAGCGAAAAATTACTTCTCTTATGGTAAAAAGGTGTGAAAACACCCTACTTGTTCAGTGTTGCCCAGTTTGGCTTTTATCAATGAGAAGTACCTGAGGGAAGCAACTCTGAACAAATTTTATAAATCAATAGCTTTATGTAAAATACAGTCTACAACGTTGACTGGTTTGCACTGGTCAAGTGTTCGATTGTGGGAAATAATGAAATATTGGCACCAAATATATATATATATATATAACTTATAAAATAAGGGCAAAAGAAAAATTCTAAAGCCAAATATGCCGAAAAAAGACAAAATTGTCAATAACCATTATAATTTATGCGTCTCAAAACAAACCGATAGAAATTTCTAAAAAATCCGTTATTACCGTATTGGTCCCAACTTCGGGGTTAATTCATAAGAATTTTCCCCTCCTCAGTGATAAATACGTAAGACATAAATGAAATACTTACTCATACCCATGAAAAAGCAAGCACTAAGTCCTGAGCAGACCTAAGTACCCCAAATATATCCAAAATAGAAAATATTTATATATATATATAATATTATATATATATATATATATATATATATATATGTATACATATTATATAAATGGAGTTAAACACAGGTATTATTCAAATTCTTTTACTTCCAACACGTTTCAAAGATATCACTGGTATTATTCCAAAGGAATAAAATAGTGTTAATTGTTAACAAGGGAAAAATACACACATCTATTTATATATATATATATATAGCATTTTTCAATTGGTCATGCTTAATCACATGATCTGTTTTATCATGTGACAGGAACATATTTAATAATTTTGATATATATTTAAAATAATATAAATTAATTAATCTTATGTATTGGCTTAAGTTTTTCATTGTTTGATTTGCCTAATAGTGGTTTCATCTCTAATTTAATATAATATAATATTTTACTATAAAATTGGATTCAATCCTAAATCTTATTTTCCCCTGTAAGTTTGGATTTATTCCCTAATATTTTATTATATATATATATATTATATATATATATATATATTGAAAGAGGAGATTTCAATGCATTTTTCTATTTGAATTTTATGTGGATTGTTTACTGGATTGTTTAATGAAGAGGATTATCCTGCAAGAACCTTGTGCCAGTGCCATGTAAAAAGCACTTGTGCCACCACTGCATGAAACTGTTTGTTCCTGTGCTATGTTAAAAGCACCCAACACACTCTGTAAAGTGGTTGGCATGATAAAGGGCATCATGTTGCAGAAGACAAGCCAAAACAGACATGGAACCTGGTGTTACACTCTGGTTTGCCAGCTGTGGTCAAAGTGTCCAACCCATGCCCGTTTGGAAAAATAGACATTAGGTGTAGGAGTGGCTTACCAACCACATGGTTCTGGGTTCAGTCCCACTGCATGGCACCTTGGGCAAGTGTCTTCTACTATAGCCTCGGGCCGACCAAAGCCTTGTGAGTGGATTTAGTAGACGGAAACTGAAAGAAGCCCATCATATATATATGTGTGTGTGTGTGTGTGTGTGTGTGTGTGTGTGTGTGTGTGTGTGTGTGTGTGTGTGTGTGTGTTTGTGTGTGTTTGTCTCCCCACATCGCTTGACAACCGATGCTGGTGTGTTTACGTCACCGTAACTTAGCGGTTTGGCAAAAGAGACCGATAGAATAAGTACTGGGCTTTCAAAGAATAAGTCCTGGGGTCGATTTGCTCAACTAAAATGTGGTGCTCCAGCATGGCCACAGTCAAATGACTGAAACAAGTAAAAGAGTGAAAGAGATATGTATATGTGTGTTTGTATATGTGTGTGATTGCAATGGAGGTGATAATAATATCGGTGACTGCGGTGTCGGTGCTGGTGGCAGACAACATGTGATGTGAGACAGAACTATACTAAATAAAATTCTACAACGTATCGACCTTCTACTTGCAGGGAATCATGTACATAATGACTGCCGGAACCTGCAAAAAGAGCAAATTGGACATATCATGGCTTCAGGGCACCGAACTTCCCCATTGCATACCAAGTGAGTGACCAAAGAAGGGTTTTTAATGTTTCTTGTTTGTTATTTTCTTTCATATTTATGTTTCTTGTTTACATTCTAAGAAATTCAGTAGGGGTGGGTGAGAGTGGATTTGGTAGACGGAAACTGAAAGAATCCCATCGTATATATATATATGTATATATATATGCATGTGTGTGTTTGTGTGTCTGTGTTTGTCTCCCTAGCTGGTGTGTTTATGTCCCCGTTACTTAGCGGTTTGGCAAAAGAGACTGATAGAATAAGTACTCGGCTTACAAAAGAATAAGTCCTGGGGTCGAGTTGCTCGATTAAAGGCGGTGCTCCAGCATGGCCGCAGTCAAATGACTGAAACAAGTAAAAGAGTAAAAGAGTATATGTATGTGTGTGTATGTTTGTGTGTCTGTGTTTGTCCCCCTAGCATTGCTTGACAACCGATGCTGGTGTGTTTATGTCCCCATCACTTAGCAGTTCGGCAAAAAAGACCGAGAGAATAAGTTCTGGGCTTACAAAGAATAAGTCCCGGGGTTGAGTTGCTCGATTAAAGGCAGTGCTCCAGCATGGCCGCAGTCAAAATGACTGAAACAAGTAAAAAGAGAAAAAAGAGATATGTATATATATATATATAATAACAATTAAGGGTTTAGCAACAAGTTGCTTCACCACATACCGAAATTTAGAAATAGCAGCCAAACGATAACAATATTTGTAACTCACATAGGTAAAAAGAAGAAAAATAATGAAATCAAATTCTTCAATTAATTATGGATGCATTTCTGGATTAGAATTATAAAGATTCATTCTAAATTTCTAAATTTTCGGTATGTATGTATGTATCTCTCTCTATATAAAGCTAAAGTTGTCTATGTATGGCAGATTTGGTAGCCTTCAACTAACACTATCTCCTCCGAGACCCTGCGATGCAAGTTGACCAAAATTGAGAGTATGATAGAAGAAGGCTTGCTCTTCCTTCCGTAAAAGAAAAAGTTCAAATCATGTTAACACCAAAAATTATTTACATCAAAAAGTTGGGCTTTTTTTCTATGAAAACCCCTATTTTTTACGATTTTTTGACTGCTGTGTCGCCATTTTTCAGTGTATTTCAACCAGAAAAATGTTCACTTAAAGGGAATAACATGCTACATAATGCAAAATTTTTACTTTTCAAAATTCCAATTGTAAAGGGTCGAAACAAACCCGAGCAACGCTGGGCGATACTGCTAGTGTATGTATAAAACTGTGTTACATAGATATTTTATGTATAGAAGTGACAGCCATGGTGTTGACTGATAAAATTCTTTGTGTGTTATTTTGAAAGGCAATGCCCACCTAGACAGGGAGATATACCTCGGAGGACCCCATGAAGATATTGAAGTAATGACCTACACCCATGCAGTTAAACATGGAGTTCGACATCTGACTGTCTCCGCACATCACTGCTACCCTATCCAGGAGGTCTTCTATTTTAGAGATTCATCCGTCTCAGATAAATCCAGTAAGTTCATGGATCTTTGATCTTTTTCTTGGTTTTCTTTGTTCCATAATCTGTATTTTGTATTGCATGTGAATATATGCTTTAACTTTCCTTGTATTTTTCTGCTTTTCAGTTCAACAAGAACCACTCTAATAAATAGCTTTTGTAACGAAGGATCTGTTATCGATTCACTGAAAGGGTGTCGATATCCGATCTAGTCACATACAATTTTATAAGACAATACAGACGAAGTCAGGTTGTAGGTAAAAAGACAGCAGTTCGTGTATTTATTGCGATGTCGTACGTGTGTCTGATGGGAGAAGGACAACCTCTGATGTGCGGCTTCTTGTTAGTTTGTTGAAGTTTGTTGGTGGTCGTTGGCGGCTATGTCGGTGAGGTTGTCAGAGCCTGTTGAATGTACGTCCGATCGTGATGAGCTGACTTGCCGGAGAGAAAGATTTGAGCTTGGCGGTCTTGAGGGAACGTTTCCCGCACATGCGCATGGGGAAGACTTCCGGTGGCCACCCGGAAGTAGTCCCATTCTGCGCATGCGTGCTGAACCCTACACAGTAGCATCACTACAAGGCTCCCCTTCGAGTGCGAAGTACGACAACAAGAAAATTTGTGGTGGTGCTGCAGAAAACAGAAGGCTTGCTGATCCCCCAGAAGACTTGGTACATAATATCATACAACAAGAAAAATTTGAAAGAAAGTTAAATGTAGATTGTCTTTGAAAGTTTCTTGGGCCAATACACTGTTCTGCCTGATTTTGTAACATACGGTGTGCTCGGGGCAGAACAGTGTATTGGCCCAAGAAACTTTCAAGACAATCTACATTTAACTTTCTTTCAAATTTTTCTTGTTGTATGATATTATGTACCAAGTCTTCTGGGGGATCGGCAAGCCTTCTGTTTTCTGCAGCAGTGGATGATCAGAATGGAGTTAAAGTTAACAACCATACAATTACTACACTGTTTACAATGCGCTTCCATCTATCTGGTAGACTTGCAAGGCCCCTCTTCCAAAACTCACTTGTCCATGATGAAAAATGCTCCTCTAGTACTGTTCTCACCTCATCTACAGAATTCATATTTTTTCTGTCCAAATGATTTTGAAGACTGCAGAATAAATGATAATCAGATGGGACAATGTCCAGAAAATATGGTGGGTGGGGTATCGTTTCCCATTCAAATTGCTCCAGCCTTTCGAATGTCATCCTCACTGTATGTGGCCAAGCATCATCCAACATAGAAAACACCTTTCGTCTTGAAACCAAAGATGGTCATTTTTCTTCTAGCGCTGACTTAAGCCACTCAAGCTGTTCACAGCAGATCTCCTTTGTTATCATTTGGTTTGGATTTAAAAGTTCAAAGTGGCGTAAAACTTTCCTATCCCACCAAACAGATAACACCTTATATGGGTGGAGACCTTCTGTAGCCTGGGGTGCCAGTGTTTCTTCTTTCCTTACCCACTGTCTTCAGCGCTTGACATTTTTATAGAGAACCCATTTCTCATCACCAGTTACTATTCAGTCCAAAAAAGGTTCATTTGTGAGACGTGACAGAAAATAAGAGCACATATTCGCTCTTTGCACACAATTAGCCTCAGAAAGTTTATGAGGCACCTATTGACCCAATTTGCTGATTTTTCTGATGGCACACAAATGTCAAGGAATGATTGAACGACCAAATCTAAGCTTTTCTGCTAGTTCCACAACAATTACGATGTGAATTTGTTCCACCAGGGTTTGCAGAACATTCTCATCAAGCTCTACAGATCTTCCAGGATGAAACTCATTTTCTTGGCTGTAGTTTCGGGCTCAGAATTTCTGGAACCACTGTTGACACTGGCTTATGCTTATCATCCAATCCCCTTATACTGCATTAGTATTCCTCACATTTTCCATTGTGTTGTTGCCTTTATTGAACTCATAATGCAAAATATGCCAAATATGCTCCTTTGTCACTTCCATTATAGCTTTGAAAAAATAACTGTTAAAATCAAACTGCACTCTTCAAAACTTGAACTAAGGATAAGTACAAGGTAAAATTACTACCTGCTTTTATAGCAAGTTGATGCAGGTAGTTTATCCCATCCCCCTCTGATTTTTAGTTCATGCAATTGAAAAAACCGCATTATTTATGGAATGACCCAATACATGTGGCTATGTGGTAAAAAGCTTGCTTCCCAACCACATGGTTCTGGGTTCAGTCCTACTGCATGGCACCTTGGAAGGTGTCGTCTACTATAACCTCAGGCCAACCAAATCCTTCTGAGTAGACATGGTAGATGGAAACTGAAAGAAACCTGTTTTGTGTATGTGTGTGTATATATATATATGTTGTGTGTGTTTGTGTGTGTATGCATGTATGTATGTATGTATGTATGTATGTATGTATGTGTGTGTGTATGTGTGTGTGTATGTATGTATGTGTGTTTGTTTTTGTTTGTCCCCCACTCCCACCCCATCACTTGACAACCGATGTTGGTGTGTTGACATCCCCATAACTAAACAAGTTTGGCAGAAGTGACCGATAGAATAAGTCCAGGGGTCGATTTCTTCGGCGAAAAGGCAGTGCTCCAGCATGGCCACAGTCAAATGACTGAAACAAGTAAGAGAATAAAAGAAAGAACAACCAGGCAAAATATGTGGGCATCACTTAAAAACATGGAATTTACGATTCAAATATAATAAGGATTTTGAAGTAAAAGGGGTCACACAAATGAAGAACTAAGAAGTTGTGTATATATACACACACACACACACGCACATACACATACACACACTCACACACACACACGCACATACACACACACATGCACATACACACTCTCACTCACACTCACACACTCACACTCACACACACACTCACACACACATGCGCACACACATACACACACACACGCACACACGCACACACACACTCACACACACTCACACTCACACACACACGCGCGCTCACACACACATGCGCACACACATACACACACTCACACACACACACACACTCATACACACACGCACACGCGCACACACACGCACATACACACACACACTCATCCACACACACACACACACACACACACACGCACTCACACACTCACACACACTCACACACACTGCGTTCACACACACACACACATTCACACACACACACACGCACATGCGCACACACATGCACACACACACACACATATAATTATATTATAGAAGAATTTCTAATCATTTTCTGTACTCCTTTCTTTTTCTAATCATTTTCTGTACTCCTTTCTTTTTCTAATCATTTTCTGTACTCCTTTCTTTTTCTAATCATTTTCTGTACTCCTTTCTTTTTCTAATCATTTTCTGTACTCCTTTCTTTTTTCCAGCTGGAAACGGCACCATCGCCCAAGTGAAAAACCTCAAGCTGTCTGTTGATGATCCCTCCGTCTTTGAGATCCCAGACATATGCCACAAGGCACCAATATCTGTAAGGAAATTTTTACTATTTATTGGACATGACATGACGTGGGGGGGGGGGGAGTAATTATGACAAGGATGGATGTAAATGATGGTTTTGGCAGCAGTGGTGGTGGTAACCATGACGGGTAGTAGCACCAGTTGTAGATCAGACAACCTCATTTAATGATTGTAAGTTCGTCAAATGAGACTATTTAGCTGTTTCAGTTAGCAAGTCAAGTAACTACACAGAAGCTCTAATGTTATCATTATTGAGCAAGAGAGCAGTGCATTCCATCAAAGTGATACAGGGGTAAAATATACAAAACCCAGTATACCCATCATGACCTCCTGTCTGATAAGGGTACACCAGGCACATGCATCACAACCATATGTGTGCAACATGGTGATCTCATATCAAGTGCATGATCTTGCAGGTGAACCCCAGTTAGAAGTTTTTTGTGTTCAAGCAGCCTATCTCATGCAAAAGGTCCTTGAATAAGGGTTGTTTAGGGATGATGAACGAAACACCCACATTTCCAGAGGTGAATTATTCAAACCCCAAAGAATTCCTCTCAACACATCGCTATGATGTTCCTCCACTACTTCTGCTCATGGTCAGAGATGCACATATCATCAGCCACGAAGGGGCATGATCAACTGGTTACGGTCTAACAACTGACAAGCAAATCTGAGCAGAATATTTGCTGTAGCTCATCTTTTGTACCCGTCTGATAAGGGTACTACCAGGCACATGCATCACAACCATATGTGTGCGACATGGTGATCTCACATCAAGACAAACAGCACATGACCTTGCAGGTGGGGCCCAGTTAGAAGTTTTTTCAGGTTGAGTAAACCATCCTGCTCAAAAGGTCCTGGAAAAAGCACTGTTTAAGGATGTTGAACAAAACATCCATGTTTCAAGAGGTGAATTATCCAAACCTCCAAGAATCCCTCTCAACACATGGCTATGATGCTCCCCCACTACTTCTGCTCGTGATCAGAGATGCACATATCATCAGCCACCAAGAGACATGCTCAACTGGTTAAGGTCAAACAACTGACAAGCAAATCTGTGGTATTGAGCAGAATATTTGCTGTAGCCCATCTTTTATACCAAGACAAAACAATGTACATGATAACACTTCCAATCAGTTAGGATCAGAAGCCATGAGAGCCACTGCCTGGTACTGCATCAGGGCATTTATTATTATTATTATTATTATTATCATTATTACTACTATTATCATCATCATCATCATGAAGGCAGCAAGCTGGCAGAATCTTTAGCAAACCAGACAAAATGCTTAATGGCATTTTGCATGTCTTTATGTTCTGAGCTCAAATTCTGCCTTTTGGGGTCAATAAATTAAGTACCAGTGAAACACTGGGGTCGATGTAATTGGCAAGTCCCCTCCCACCAAATTTCAGGCCTTGCACCTTTAAGGATGATGAACACAATACCCATGTTTCCAGAGGTGAATTATTCAAACCCCAAAGAATTCCTCTCAATACACAGCTATGATGTTCCCCCACTACTTCTGCTCCCATCCTAGACCCTTTTATCTTTAATCTTTTATCTTTTACTTGTTTCATTTGTTTGAGTGGGGCCATGGTGGGGCCCCGCTTTGAGGAATTTCACTTGAACAAATCGACCCCTGGACTTATAACTTCTTTTCTAAAACCAGGTACTTATTTTATTAGTCTATTGGCTGAACCACTAAGTTATAGGGACATAAACACACCAACACCAGTTACCAAGTGGTGGCGCAACACAAACACACACAAGACAGGTTTCTTTTAGTTTCCATCCTCCAGATCCACTCACAAGGCTTTGTTCAACCTGAAGCTTTAGAAGAAGACACTTGCCCAAGGTGCTGGCAGTGGGACTGAACCCAGAACAATGTTGTTGGGAAGCAAACTTCTTACTACACAGCCACGCCTATGTCCATGCAACAAGAAATAAATAGTCTAACTCCCACCTCACCTCCCATCCACCCATCCAGCACCCTCACTCCCCACCCACATAGCACCCTCACTCCCCACCCACACAGCACCCTCACTCACTTTCTTGTTTTCTTCCTTTTGCAGCCAGCACCTGAAATGCCCTTAACTCTGGGTCTTCTCCCAAATTTTGCCAAACATTTTGACTACTAGAATGGAAGCCTGGCTGACCACCACAGAAGAGTGGACAAGAGAAGAAAGAAGAAAAAAAGAAAGAAGGAAAGAAAGAAGAAAAGGAAGTCTTCAAATAAAACATTTGTGAAATATTACTGCCATGTTAGTTGTTGTTGTTTAACCCCAAGTCAGCCCTGATCCAGCATAGCGATGATCAAATACATCCCAGCAGTGACCATCCCACCTTTTCTTCAAATATAGTGTATCTAGGACTACATTACCCAATGTATGGTATCTCTCTCTAACCGCTCAGTCGAAGTCGACTCTCGGTCACTCGTTGGATCAGTGTCCTCCAGTCAGTTCTATCCTGGGCCGCTTCTTTCAGACTGGCCATGTCCATTCCGGTATCACTCTTGATGGTGTCAAGCCAGCGGGTTCTTGGTCGGCCTCTTCCTCTCTTGCCACTGACCATTCCGAGCATGATGTCCTTCTCCAGAGATTCTCTCCACATAATATGACTGAAATATGCCAATCTATGCTTGGTGATCCTTGCTTCTAGCGACATTTTCGGCCTTATCTGCTTAAGAACTTCTCCATTGGTCAGCCTCGCTGTCCATGGAATCCGTAAAAGTCTTCTCCAACACCAAAGCTCGAATGCATTAATTCTCTTCTGGTCAGCTTTCTTTAGTGTCCAGGTATAGTAGATTGTATTGGTGATTGCTGGCTCAGTGGTTAGAGTGTGGGCTCACAACCATGAGGTAGTGAGTTTGATTCCTTAACTGGGCTGTGTGTTGTGTTCTTGAGCAAGATATTTGATTTCACATTACTCCAGTTCACTCAGGTGTAGAAATGAGTTGCAACATCACAGGTGCCAAGCTGTATCGGCCCCTTTGCCTCAGATAACATCAGTAGCATGGAGACGGGGCAGGGACACTGGTATGTATGGGTAACTGCTGGTTTTCCAAAAGCAACCTTACCTGGACTTGTGCTTTGGAGGGGAACTTTCTCAGTGCAATCCCATGGTCATTCATGATCGAAGGGGCTCTTTACTCTTTACCCTGTGTACATATAATGGTGTGGAGATGGGTGGCCGGTAAGCAGAAGCGACTGCTGGTTTTCCATAAGCAACCTTGCCCAGACTTGTGCCTCAGAGGGTAAATTTCTGGGTGCAATCCCATGGTCATTCATTACAGAAGGGGGTCTTCACCCTTTATACATATAATGACATGGAGTAGGGAGGCTGGAATGCATGGACTGCAGTTGGTCTTCCATAAACACCCTTTTTGGACTTGTTCCTAGGAAGGGAACCTTCTAGGTGCAATCCCATGGTCATTCATGACTGAAGAGGCTCTTTATCTATGTGTGTGTGAGTGTGTGTGTGTGTGCTTGTATATATATGTGTGTGTGCTTGTATATATATGTGTGTGTGTGTGTGAGTGTTTGTGCTTGTATATATGTGTGTGTGTGTGTGGAGCCTATGCTCTTCAACAGAAAGGAATAAGAGTGAAAAACAGAGAGAATGAATAAAACCGGTAGATTTAGATTTAGCAGTCAAGCATGGTGATATATATATATATATATAAAACTCAACTTGTGTGTCTGTGTGTTTAACTTCCCGGCACATCTCCTCCTAGCCAACAAATCGTAGAACCACCAAAAATGGGTCATTTAAAGTTTAGGCGAATGAAAATTGAACTGTGCTATTTCTGTTCCGAAATTCATCTCGCAAGTGCAAAAATCGATAATGTGTTTGTTTATGCCTTATCCCATGCATTGAATAGTGAACTTTACTCAGTCAGCTGTTTGACGTGAACTGTGTTCACCACGCGTGCAAGCATGCGTAAATTGCATGAAAAATAAAAAGTTAAGATATAAAAACGAATCGCCGTAAACATTGTAGAAATTTGGCAAAGAAATGAATTTTCGGGATGTAGCCTGGAGGGTTTTTTCGTATTAATATATATATATATATATCATCATATATATAAATATATATATATATATATATACACACATATATATATATATGAGAGTATGATAGGAGAAGGCTAACTCTTCATTCTGTAGAAGATAAAATTCAAATCAAACCATGTTAACACCAAAAATTATTTACATCAAAAAGGTGCCTTTTTTCTATGAAAATCCCTATTTTTTACGATGTTTTGACAGCTGTGTCGCCATTTTTCGGTGTATTTCACTTAAAGCTACATACTGCCAAATTTTACTTTTCAAAAATTCCAATTTTAAAGGGTCTAAACAAACCGCAACACTGGGCAATACTGCTAGTATATATATATATATATGTATATACAATATATGTATTTATATATATATATATATATATATATATATATATATATATATATATATATATATATATATATATATATCAGGGGCGTGCACTCTCAGGTATGCAAGGTATGCGTTGCATGCCCTGTGATTTTTTAATCCATATGATCGGAAAATTAGATAAAATAGTTACTTTGTTTCAAAGAAAATCCGTCCAGTTGTATTTTTCTCCCCTTCTCTCTCAGTGACTCTACTTCTGCTTTTAGAAGTCATGCATTGACAAGACCAGCATGTTAGACACTCCCTCTCTGTCTCAGTTTGTCCTTCCTTCCTCTCTCTCTCACTCTTAGCGACTTGTTTAAAAGACATGCTAAGGGGATAGGGCATTTGAAATATTTTTACCCCCTTCCTCTTTCTCTTAGTGGCTATGCTGTGGGAAGACCCGCATGACCTCCCTCTCTATCTCCTAGTTTGTCCCTCCTTCCTCTCTCTTAGTGAATTGATAAAACAGATGCTAGGAGGAAAGGTCGTTCATAATATTTTGTACCCCCTTCCACTTTCTCTCAGTGGCATGTCATGCTATGAGCTGACCGCATGATACCCACTTTCTGTATCTTTCTGTTTTGTTGAAATTGACTTAGAATTTATGCCGGCGCTTCCACGTGTGTTCTGTTCGTATATAAGAACAGCCTTTTACGAAATGTGTGTTATAAACGATATTTTGAGAAATAGTTTTTCGAAAGGAGAATTCGATGGAAAATAATTAATTATATCGGTGGGAGAGCAACACCGAAAAGGGCTAATGCATTAGATAACATTGTTAAAAAAAAGATTTCCGGAGGCAACAGCCTCACGGCTTATTACCACAAAGGAAAATTATCATTTCATAATCAGCCTTTTTGAGCACATCATTGAAAATCCTGAAGCATGGGATGATACCACCATAAATTCAGCAATTGGATTCTTACAAACTTTAAAAGCTCCTGATTTCTTATTTTTGTTAGAAGTATTCAGTGAGATTTTTTCTTTTTTCATATTTAACATACTCCAGAGTAAAAGTCATGACATAGTGTAAAGATCAAATAGAACTAGAACTGTACTCGAAAACAAACTTGATAATTTTTCAATCTCTTTTACTTGTTTCAGTCATTTGACTGCGGCCATGCTCGAGCACCGCCTTTAATCGAGCAACTCGACCCCGGGACTTATTCTATCGGTCTATTTTGCTGAACCGCTAAGTAACGGGGACATAAACACACCAGCATCGGGGCACAAACACACACACACGCATATATATACATATATACCACAGGCTTCTTTCAGTTTCCGTCTACCAAATCCACTCACAAGGCTTTGGTCGGCCCGAGACTATAGTAGAAGACCCTTGCCCAAGGTGCCACGCAGTGGAACTGAACCCGGGGGGAAAAATATGGAGTCGATGCAGGAATCGGAATTCAGAGATCCAAGAACATATCTATTGAGCCCCAACGACATTATAAAATGCTTATAACAAAATTATCAGTACAATAGTTGACCAAATAAAAGCACGATATTCATCCTTAGAAGAGTTTAAATTCATGGAACTTCGAATTTCAACAAATTTGATGAGTATTGCAAACAATTTAAAAATCATGGGTACTATTTAAGAAGAGTTGTCCCGGTGCGCGCACCCGAGCATCCACGCCAGCTAGTCGTGACTAGTCGATCCTTACTTTGTGTTTTATTTACTTTGTTTAAAACATGATTTACTTTGTGTTTTTGTGTTTT
Source organism: Octopus sinensis (assembly GCF_006345805.1). NCBI lineage: Eukaryota > Metazoa > Mollusca > Cephalopoda > Octopoda > Octopodidae > Octopus > Octopus sinensis. The sequence continues at coordinate 13,358 of NW_021835499.1, forward strand.
ATATATTTTGTTTAAAAAATTTATTTACTTTGCTAGATAGTCGTAGGATCGACTAGTCACCACTAGCCAGCACGGATGCGCGAGCGCGTGCAACGGGACCACTCTTCTTAAATAGTACCAGGGCGACGTTTTTTTTTTTATTCTAGGTCATACGGGGTTGATTGCATATTCAGAATCTCCCATATGTAAATCGTAGGAATTCGAAAATTTTTTTTACTGAAAAATTGCCGGGGGGGGGGGGGGCAAAGAAATACATTGCATGCCCAGCCCCGGAAGTCACCGCACGCCACTGATATCCAATATACTGCTAGTGAAGTACCCAACAAAGTTAATACATAAATGCTAAGAATTGCGATGCAATTAATTCATTACTGTATTATATGGGCAAAGGTAAAATGTTACCACCAAATTAATAATACAAAATAAGAAAATGGAGAAATACATCTAAATCATTATCAACTACCAGATAATACCAATCACATACTTTATTAAACCACTACATAAGAACATTAAGGTCAAACATAATAATATAGAACAAAACAGTGTACATGAAGGAGTAATATGATACAATAAGTATAATATGTATAAGAGGATATAAATAAATATAAATATACACTACATCTTACAGCTGTTTCGGCCATGCAGATAATGGTGTCTCATTTTACTTATATTATCCATGTGTGATAGGTCAATATGTAGTTATAAATGAGACATTTACAAAAATATCCCAAGGCCTCTTCGGAGATTATGAAATACAAACCAAATTAAATATGCACCCATAGAAGTGTGGGTACATACCCATAATATATCATGTACACATACATATGAGTGCATATACTCATACTCCTATACATATATATATATATATACATAGATATACATAATAATATAAATAATATAAATCAATAAACATACATATGTTCCATATTCAATGTAACAGTTTTTCAACTTAATATTATGATATTATAATGTAGAAAACATACACATATTAATACCCAAATGCAGATATACAGAGTCAAGAGTACATTATATTAATTTATGTTTATTTCCAAAATGTCATTAACGTTAACAATATTAACATCATTACCATTATCATTACCACTAATGCTACCAATATCATTATCTTATTATTAATAACACTAATACTAGCAAAACAACATATAGATCACATTATTAGCAATATAATAGCAAAACCAGTACCATGCAAAGCATTAAATATCTGCACATACGTACAAAATAAGAAATAAAAGCATATAGTTTACATGATATTAAGTTCCACAAGTGTACAAATGTACATACGACTGCAATTTATAATTTCAACTGTTACACAAAAACAGTATTACGTTCAGAAATATTTAAGAATCGAACGCTAAAATATGATTGGCTTGTACATTTAAATTTAAATTACAATTGTCATTTTTACGGTTGGTTTGTTAAGAAACATCCACACACGCACATTTGCAAACGTACGCCTAAACGCACATACACAGACAAATCACAACACAAGATATACCAGCCCACACACACACACATGCTTACGTACATACAAATCTACACACATGTGTAGGTGGACAATAACGAAAAGGAGTGGGCTGAGGACTGAGCCTTGTTGAGCACTTACCTGTACACCAGATTCTTAGTTATACCTGTGGGTAACTCATGCAGACAGAGATATACATTAAATACAGTGACATAAGGCATTGAGGCTCTATGTTTAAACACTATTCTTTTACTTGTTTCAGTCATTTGACTGCAGCCATGCTGGAGCACCACCTTTAGTCGAACAAATCGACCCCAGGACTTATTCTTTGTAAGCCTAGTACTTATTCTATCAGTCTCTTTTGCCGAACCGCTAAGTTACGAGGACATAAACACGCCAGCATCGGTTGCCAAGCGAGGTTGTGGGGACAAACATAGACACACAAACACACACATGCATATATACGACGGGATTCTTTCAGTTTCCGTCCCCCAAATCCATTCACAAGGCTTTGGTCAGCCCGAAGCTATAGTAGAAGACACTTGCCCAAGGTGCCATGCAGTGGGACTGAACCTTGAACCATGTGGTTCGTGCATGAATTTGTGCATGAATTAGAAAAAAATTATTATTGTTATTATGGTAATCAGAGTAAGTGACAGAATACTTAAGCTTAGAATAGTGCTTCATCATAGATTAGCAACCATTATATCGGCCTATGCCCCTCAGCCAGGGCTACCCGATGGACAGAAAGACAGTTTCTACGACACCCTACTGCAGACCACCTCATTGACGAATGACAGGGACCTTCTCTTTGTGGCTGGTGACTCCAATGGGCATGTTGGACGACATGCTGGGGGCTTCCATGGCGTACATGGAGGCTACGGATATGGTTCCCGCAACGAGGAGGGAACCAGGCTGCTGGAGTTCTGCGATGCGAATAGTCTTATGGTTTGCAACACTAACTTCAGGAAACCGACAAGCCACCTGGTCACCTACCGATCGGGCTGGCATACTAGCCAAATCGACTACATCCTTGCCAGAAAAAGGGAAAGATGGCTGCTTATAAATGCCTAAACCTTCCCAGGCAAAGAATGCACCCCACAACATAGACTTGTAGTTAGTGACTTTAGGATCAGGACTAAGAGGACGACCAACATGGAGAAGAAGGGTCTGGAAGCTTAAAGACCCTGCGAATGGACAGAGATTTAGAGACATGTTACTTGAAGCCTTTGACGAAATAGAAGGGGGTATAGCTACACATGGGGTAGAAGACAACTGGACGCTTCTGAAGGACAACCTGCTGAAAGCCACTGACCAGATCTGTGGCTGGTGCAAAGTCCCCTCAAGACCCAAAATAACGTGGTGGTGGAACAATATTGTTGACAGGGCTATTAGACAAAAGAAACAGGCTTGGAAGGACTGGAAGAACGGTGGTAGCAGGGAAGTGTATCAGACTGCCAGAAGGGAAGCTAGGATGCAGGTGTATTTAGCCAGAGGGGAAGCAGATGGGAAAAAATTTGCCAATGTTCTGCGCCGTGAGGATGAAAGACTTGAGGTATTTCGTGTTGCAAGACAGTGTGTGAGAGAGAATCATGACGTGGTAGGAGAGAAATGTGTTCGCAAGGATGACGGTTCACTTGCGCTAAATGAGGATACAAAGAGAGAGGTTTGGAGACGCCACCATGAAAGGTTGCTGAATGAGGAAAATGAATGGGATAAAGAGAGTCTGCCGAATGTCGACCCAACAGAGGGACCACCAATCCGAGTTGACAGTTCCTTAGTAGTTAAGGCAATTACAAGCATGAAAACAGGGAAAGCCCCAGGCCCATCAGGAATTACTGCAGAGATGCTCAAAATATCTGGTAGTGTCGGCTATAGCCTAGTCACCCGTATAGTTAACCAGGTGATACACGAAGGAGTCATACCCAATGACTGGTGTAGCAGCATAATAGTCAACTGCTACAAAGGTAAAGGTGATGCCCTAGATACAAATAACTACAGGGGTATCAAGCAGCTGGATCAGGTAATGAAGGTTACGGAGAGGGTTATAGCCCAACTAATTAGAGAGAGAGTTAGCTTAGATGAGATGCAGTTTGGGTTCGTGCCAGGGAAAAGTACTACTGATGCTATATTCCTGGTAAGACAGCTGCAGGAGAAATACCTAGCCAAAGATAAGCCCCTGTACCTGGCTTTTGTTGACATGGAGAAAACCTTCGACAGGGTCCCCCGATCCCTTATCTGGTGGTCAATGAGGAAACTAGGGATAGATGAATGGTTAGTGAGAGCTGTGCGAGCCATGTACAGAGACGCTGCTAGTAAGGTGAGGGTTGGCAACGAGTACAGTGAATTCCGGGTAGAGGTTGGGGTCCACCAAGGTTCAGTCCTCAGTCCCCTCCTATTTATCATAGTCCTCCAGGCAATAACGGAGGAATTCAAGACAGGATGCCCCTGGGAGCTCCTCTATGCTGATGACCTTGCTCTAATTGCTGAGTCGCTATCAGAACTGGAGGAGAAGTTTCAGGTGTGGAAGCAAGGATTAGAATCGAAGGCCCTTAGAATTAACCTAGCCAAAACCAAAGTCCTAATAAGTAGGAAGGTAGACCAATCACAAACGACTTCAGGTAGATGGCCCTGCTCGATCTGTAAAAAAGGTGTAGGTAGAAACTCTATGAGGTGCACCAAGTGTAAGCTATGGACACATAAGAGGTGCAGCAATGTCAAAGGAAGGCTAACTATGAAAATAGTTTTCGTTTGTGGCAGATGCTCAGGAGCAATAAACACTGGAAATATGCAGAGACCAACTTCCACCACGTTCCAGGGAGACAAACTAGAAGTAGTTGATAGCTTCCGCTTCCTAGGTGACCAAGTAAGTAGCAGGGGTGGGTGTGCTGAAAGTGTAACTGCTAGAGTAAGAATAGCCTGGGCAAAGTTTAGAGAGCTCTTACCCCTGTTGGTGACAAAAGGCCTCTCGCTCAGAGTAAAAGGCAGACTGTATGAAGCATGTGTATGTACAGCCATGCTACATGGTAGTGAAACATGGGCTGTGACTACTAAGGATATGCGTAAGCTCGCAAGAAATGAAGCCAGTATGCTCCGATGGATGTGTAATGTCAGTGTTCATAATCGACAGAGTGTAAGTACCTTGAGAGAAAAGTTGGACCTAATAAGCATCAGTTGTGGTGTGCAACACAGACGTTTGCGCTGGTATGGTCATGTGACGAGAATGGATGAAGATAGTTGTGTGCAAAAGTGCCACACCCTAGCAGTTGAGGGAACCTGTGGAAGAGGTAGACCCAGGAAAACCTGGGACGAGGTGGTGAAGCACGACCTTCGCACTTTAGGTCTCACCAAGGAAATGACTAGGAAGTATGCTGTGCGTGAGAAGACCCGGCAAGACTAGTGAGAACATAACCCGTGGCCCCTACCTGGTATGTAGCCAGTCGACTTATACATACCTTTCCTTCTTGGTACACAAAACTCCACTTGTGAAGACCCGTTGAGGCAAGTGAAAATCAAAAATCAAAATCAAAATCAAATCAAACCAAATCAAATCAGATATCAGAAAGCAGAACCAAAATCGAAGTCGATCAACATCAATGGAAATTGCGGCTGTGATACCAGTGCCGGTGACAAGTAAGCGAACCATCCGATCGTGGCCGTTGCCAGCGCCGCCCCGACTGGCCTCCGTGCCGGTGACATGTAAAAAGCACCATCCGTTCGTGGCCGTTGCCAGCGCCGCCCCGACTGACCTCCATGCTGGTGGCACGTAAAAAGCACCATCCATTCGTGGCCGTTGCCAGCGCTGCCCCGTCTGGTCTCTGTGCCGGTGGCACGTAAAATCACCATCTGTTCGTGTCCATTGCCAGCCTCACCTGGCATCCGTTCATGGCCATTTGCTAGCTCCGTCTGGCTCCTGTGCGGGTGGCATGTAAAAAGCACCCACTACACTCGCGGAGTGGTTGGCGTTAGGAAGGGTATCCAGCCATAGAAACACTGCCAGATCAGACTGGGCCTGATGCAGCCTTCTGGCTTCACAGACCCCAGTTGAACTATCCAACCCATGCTAGCATGGAAAGAGGACGCTAAACGATGATGATGATGATTATTAGCAGAAGTCATTTCCTTACCTTCTTCCTTCAAAGAAATCCTTGCATAGCGAGTTTTCTTGTCATGGAAAGTCCAATCCACATCTGCCTGTGATATATATTTTATCAAAATAGTGGATGTATTACCACTCTGCTGAACTTCTACTCTGCCAGATTTATAACATGTTCTATCACATTGAAAGCTTTCATTCACATTTTTCCAGGTAATAGTTCGCTGCATGTTGGGTATTTCTTTAGTTTGAAGAGTCATGTTTCCTCCAAGTACAAAACTTCCTGAAATAAAAATATATATATCAATATTACAGACTAGTTTCCCATATGAAAGATTTCAGGATTAACTTTTCATCATCATCATTCTCTCAACATCCATTTTTTCCATGCTTGGGATCAAAATTTTCTTTATATACAATTCAAAACTCTTCCTGACATAATATCCCAGACTATTGTATAACAAAGAGCCTGGAGATTAAATGATGATGGTTATGGTTGAATTTCAAATAAAATTGTTAAAAATTATGTTAATCAGGAAAATTTAAAAACAAAAACATGACTATAAACTGAGGGGAGAGAAAGAAATAAAAGAGAGAACTGAGAAGATAGTGTCCAGTTTAAAATGAGAAACAGGTTTCTTACCTTTTTAATGATTTTGTAGACTCTTTCACACTGCGAGCTAAAAGAGATGAAGACAAAAATATTTTCAAATTTTACATTTTTGAGTATTATTGTCGTCGTCATCGGCGTCATTTAATATCCGTTTTCCATGCAGAAATGAGTTGGACAGTTTAACCAGAGTTGACAAGATGGAGAGCTGCACAAGGCTCCAGTGGGATTTAGCATGCTGGGTGCTTTTATTTGGCACCACATGAGAGCCTGTTCATGGCACTGCCATGTGCTTTTTGTGTGGCAATGGCACAGAAATCTTGCAGGCCAATCTTCTTCAGCGGGGGAGTGAACTTAACATATCTGCTGTGGAGTACAGCTCTCTTGAGTACAGCAAGGCCCCAAGCATTTTGGTTGTTTGTCATCTTGTCTGAAAGGCAAGTGGGAGTTGTAGGGTGTGGGACGTTGTCTCACAGTTGCTGACAGTAAACCTCATTTCTCCCTCTGACTAAGGTTCATGAAGTATTTATTTACCGTCACGTTACAATACCTTGCTTTGACAGGCAGGTTATGATAAATCCAAAAGCATGATGCGAAGAAAAGTTTGTGTTTGTGTTCTCTTCATTGTTTAGTAGTAAATACAGAAAGAGATAGAATGATATTGTAAGAGAACAGAATTAGAGCTAGTGAGAGTTGTAGGGTGTGGGATGTTGTCTCACAGTTGCCGACAGTAAACTTCATTTCTCCCTCTGACTAAGGTTCTAGCTGGTCAGCCAATACTGAAGGATTACCCACTAAAAAATAGAGCAAAAACAAATGAAAACTTACCATAAAAAAATGTAAACAAGGCAAAGAAGAAGATGAATAGCTGACTGTCCATAATCTGAAAAATAAATTTTAAAAAGAGTGAAAACTTGTTGTCTCAGTCCCATCAATGGGAGGAACTGATAATATTTTAGGTCTTATTTTAACTCCTTTTATTTTCAGAATTTCAGTCCCAATGTCTTCTGATGTCACTTACTCTCTCCTCCATTTCCCAAAACACAAAATAACAAGAAATATTCATGTCAGATGTCTACTTAACAATCATGATGACATTGCTGTGGTATTTAACATTAGGTTATATATACGTGTATATATATAAAAGGCATCGTGTGTGTGTGCGTACGTGAATGTAATTTATGCATGTCCACAAATTAGCAAGCATGTCGCTCTAATTTTAGGAGGACATTCGTCATGATCCTAGCTATATTTTTGTCAAATTATTTTACGTATATTTCTAAGTGTATCTCTACTGATTTCCTATAGAATTTCAGGTAAACAGTGAATCTTATGATGTTTCATATTCAAATATGTTTATGTAAATGATGTTATTAGAGACAGAAAAGATAGGTAATAGGTGTATGTACATATTTCGAGAGTTGTTGTCCTTTCATCAGCACCACATCCTACCCATCGACTATCCATCATGCCTAAAAGTGTTACACAGTGGGACTGAACCTGGAATCATGTGGTTGGGAAGCAAACTTGCTTGGTTTTAATAGTATTAAAATAGATTGTATTTGTATTTTATGGTCAGATCAAGGATCTCATCAAATGCTGATGAAACCTGCTGCTCGTACCATGTAAACAAGTGAAGAAAATATATAGTGCATGTGTTTATTTGGCAAAAAAAATTTAAATAACCATCCTGAGATACAATATATATATATATATATATATATATATATATATATATATTAGAGAAAAACCACTATTATGCAATTCAAACAATGATAGACATAAACCAAATCATAAATAAAAAATAAAATATAGTTTAAAACATAACTAGATCACATTCATTTTTGTACTTTTTGTGATCTAGTTATATGTTTTATAATATATTTTATTTTTTATCTATGATTTCGTTTATGTCTATCATTGTTTGAAGTGCATAATAGTGGTTTTCCTCTAATTTATAGATATTATATATTTATATTGTGAAATTTGATTTAATACCAAATTGAATTTTTCCTTGTAAGTTTGGAGTTTATACTAAGATTATATATATATGTGTGTGTGTGTGTGTGTGTGTGTGCCCAATAACTGATGAGCATGTCCATGTCTTATTTTTTTCCTTATGTTCCTTTCTCATCCTTCTGTGCATTTCTTACTCTTTCCTTCTCTCTCTTATCATTTAACATCTGTTCTCCACGCTGGCATGGTTGGAATAGTTTGACAGAAGGTGACCAGCTGAAGAGGTGCCTGGGATCCATATTGTTTGTTTTGACATGGTTTTAGTGGCTGGATGCCCTTCCTAATGCCAACCATTTTACAGAGTATAATGTGTGCCTTTTGTGTGGCACCATCACCAGTGCTTTTCACAAGGTACCAGCAAGAACTTGCACGCTTTTCTTTTGTGGGACCATGGTTTTAGGATCTCAACTCTGTTGTGGTGGGGCAGCTCTGCTCAAGTATAGCAATGCACCAAATTTCTTCCTGTCATCTCTTTCATCAGGTTCAATATTTAAAGATCGGTTTTCAAAACATTGACACAAGTCTTCCTGGGTCTCCTTCTTCACACCAACATGCATCATATAATCTTCCCTTCACCCAACAGAGGGAACAGCTCTCGGAAAATTCTCCATCCTATTTTTATTCTAGCAATTACACTTTAAGTACAACCTCCTCCCCCCTACTAATCAGAACACCTAGGTAACAAAAACTATCTGCAACTTCTATAATCACAGGGACATTTAAGGAAATCAATTTCTCGTGTAGCTGTGGTCGTTATGGCTCCTGTACACCTTCACATACAAACACTAATTTCTCTGTTATCCTTCCAACTATTCCACTACACCTCTTGCCTGCTTATAGCTTGCACTGGGTACATTGAATGGAATTACTGCCTACACCCTTCCTACATACTGAATAGGGACATTTAGCTGATGGGCGAAAGGTCCTGTTGGGTTTCTTGCTTATTACAACCTTGGTCCTTGCTAAATTTACCTTAAGACCATCTAATTCCAGGTTCTGTTTCCGCACCCAGAATTTCTTTTCTAATTCTGTTACATATTCTGCTATGAGGGCAAGGTCATTAGCATGTAGAAGTCCTCTGGGCTTCCAGTCTTACATTGCTCTCTTATGGCCCAGAGGATGATGAAGAATAGTAGGGGGCTGGGAACCAACCCTTGGTGGACACCTACCTATGCACTAAATTCATCAGTGTACACACGGCTAACTCTCACTTTACTAACAGTACCCCTTTACATGGCCTATACTACTTTCATGGGCCATTTGTCTATCTCTAGCTTCTTCAGGGACCACTCTATCTCACAGCAGGGATCTCTGTTGAAGGTTTTCTGCAGATCAACAAATGCCAAGTAAAACTGCTTGTTCTTAGCTAAATACTTCTTTTGACTATGTATTTCTATCTGGGACAAAATCAAATTGCATTTCAGCCAGCCTAATTCCGCTCCTAATTAATTGTGCTAAAATTCTCTCTACAACTTTCATCACCTGTTCCAGCATCTTGATACCTCTATAATTACTTCTAAGGCATCTCACTTGCTCTTGTAGCACCTGACTTCATTGTCATTAGGGATTACATCTTGAATCACCCAATTCACTACATTGGCGAGACTGTATCCAACTACCAGATATCTTAAGCATTTCGACAGTGACTCCTCATGGGTCAGGGGACATTCCTATTTTCATATCCTTAATTGCTTTATCTAGCATGCTGGTGTCAACCAGGACAGCTGGTCCCTTTGTAGGGTTCACATAAGGAAGATTCCCTTCCTCCCGTTCATTCTCCACATCTAATAGTCCCTTATAGTAGCTCTTCCAAATTTCTTTTTCTCCAGAATCACTAATAGCAAACATACCATTATCTGTCCATACACACTTCTCTTCCACATGTTGATTCTCTAACACAAATGTCTGGCAACCCAGAACACCTCAAGTCTCTCATCTTCATATTGTAAACTCCTTCCTTTCTGCTTCTGCTCTGGCAAGATATACCTGACGTTTAGCTCCTCTTTTAGTTGTCTGATATGGTTGTTTGCTCCCCCAATTCTTCCTGTCATTCCAGGCTTGTCTTGTCTCTTCCATAGTCATGACTAGCTTGTTCCATCACCAGGACTCTCTTGGGCTGGTGGAGCACAATTGTGCAGCTATGCCAATGGTCTGTGTTTAACTCAAACACGCACTCATACAATAATCCGTGAACAGAAGACAAAAGAAAATTGCAGCAAAGCTGTGGGATAGTGGTGACAGACGTGGGGCGAAATGCGTAGCCGTATTTCGAAGGCGGTCAGCTGGCAGAGACGTTAGCACGCCGGGCGAAATGCGTAGCCGTATTTCGTCTGCCTTTACGTTCTGAGTTCAAATTCCGCCAAAGTCGACTTTGCCTTTCATTCTTTCGGGGTCGATAAATTAAGTACCAGTTACGCACTGAGGTCGATGTAATCGACTTAATCCGTTTGTCTGTCCTTGTTTGTCCCCTCTATATTTAGCCCCTTGTGGGTAATAAAGAAACAGACGTGGTGTGCAAGGCCACCATTTAACTTGACATTGCATTTTTATTCTTCTCCTCAGTTTCATTTTGACATATGCCTTGCGTTCTTATCCTTCTGTGTCACGAATTCAGTGTGCACATGGATATTGCGTATTCATCCTTCTTGCCTTGGTTCCTACTCAGAACTGCTTTGGGTTCATAACCATCTCACGAACTTCGATGGTTGTGGAATAACTGACGAGATTAGGAAATTATTGCAGTTTGATATCTAGGAGTGATCTCCCTTCTACGACTTCCTTGACCGAGCAACAAACGGCCACACCCATTAACTGTTGCCTAGGAAACTGATCAGGTCCTTGGTGATGTTCACCGCGGTACATAATAACTCCTGATGCTTCATACATTCCACCCATTCCGGTGTTCCTTTTGATGTACGGACTATATTACCTGGATAGCACTACTGGATTATAAACCCTTTTGAATTAGACCTGGTAATAATTTTGAGTCTTTGTAAATGACAGGGAAATGGAATATTCGGCGGAATTCTAGTTTAAACTTTCCATATAACTCGTCATAACCTTCTTCATTATGGCTCCTGTACATCTTCACATACAAACACTAATTTCTCTGTTATCCTTCCAACTATTCCACTACACCTCTTGCCTGCTTATAGCTTGCACTGGGTACATTGAACGGAATTACTGCCTACACCCTTCCTACATACTGAATAGGGACATTTAGCTGATGGGCGAAAGGTCCTGTTGGGTTTCTTGGTCTTTGCTAAATTTACCTTAAGACCATCTAATTCCAGGTTCTGTTTCCACACCCAGAATTTCTTTTCTAATTTTGTTACATATTCTGCTATGAGGGCAAGGTCATTAGCATGTAGGAGTTCCTCTGGGCTTCCAGTCTTACATTGCTCTCTTATGGCCCAGAGGATGATGAAGAATAGTAGGGGGCTGGGAACCAACCCTTGGTAGACACCTACCTATGCACTAAATTCATCAGTGTACTGTTACTATTATTTATGACAACCCTAACCCCAAAACCTTAAAGGTAAAACCAGTACAAACGCACGAACGATGTCATAACAGTGACAAACGAAATATACACGGAAGATAGTTGCTGTTGATAAATAAAAGCAGTAATTTTATTCAGCTGAATACACATCACTGATTTGTTGAAGGTAAAGATTCCATATAACTCGTCATAGCATTCTCCAGTTTCTTTGGGCATTCTTACACATGCATGACCCCCACCACAGAATTTGGGTAAAATTACAGATCAACACCCGCACGATTTTCACTAAGAAAAAAAAAAGACTCGGACTTTTTGCGTGGAATCAAGTACCCTGACCTCCTAATATGCTGCAAATCCCATATTTTGGTTCGGAATTGGTCCGGAGGGGGGCGGGGACCCTAATTCTAAAACCTTAACCCTAATTCTAAAACCTTAACCGTAAAGCTAAACGCACGACCGATGTCATAACTAACAGTGACAAACGAAATATAGTTGACGGCTGTAATTTTATTCAGCTGAATACACATCACTGATTTGTTGAAGGTAAAGATTCCATATAACTCGTCATAGCATTCTCCAGTTTCTCTGGGTATTCTTACACATGTATGACCCCCACCACAGAATTTGTTGACTCGTAACTGTCAGAAAAAATGGATATTTTTTAACAAAAGTTTCCACAAATACACTTTAGAGATCTTTTCGGTTTGGACGGCAGTTTTTTCTAGCGGTGTCATATGAAATTGACACCCATAATTATAACCCTAGTATCGATCTAATGCATTTCAATCTCTTTTAGGGTTAGGGTTAGGGGTGGGGAGAAGGGTATCTATTTTCTTCAGAAATGTAAATAAACCCAATCTGTTTCTTAAACGAGGGACATATTCAATCGGCACAGACTGTTTTCACCTCAGATCCCACTTCAGATGGCATGGATGCCGATTACATCGGAATTTATTATATATTAAAAAAAAATTCCGAGTGTGGGGTGAGGAGTTTTGGAAAATTCAAACGAAACAGTTTTCTTTATGGGTAACTTTAAGAAAAAAAAGCATCGTTTTTTAATGAAAACGAAAAATATCGATCTTCCGCAGATGGTATACCAAAACTGGAACCATTTGGATGGTGATTTCCATAAAAATATGTGGTAATCTTGCATATATACACCCTCGCCGACTTTGTTGCCTAACTGCCAGAAAAGTAGATACTTTTCAATGAAATTTTCTACAAATCGCTTAGATTCTGCAGATTCAGAATATATAGGAATTTGTTGGAAAGAACTTTTCTGAAGAGGTGTGGAAAGTTTCTGAAAATTCATACGACCCGACTTTTTTTCCTCATAACTTTTAGTAATTTAACGAATTGCTTTTTCAAGCGGTTTTTTTTTGGATATTTCTTTTTAAAAAAATCTAAAATAATTTCTCGTTTTGTGTTGTTCTTGATTGCTTTTCATTCATCTATTCAAGAAATAACATAGAGGTGGATAACAAGTGCAGACAAAGGGATTAGTGTTGCATCATCTTCGAAGAACACCACAATCGTGTGACAAGTCGCTCCTACAACGACTACCTATCCTATAACAAATGTTCATACAATTTCGGTTGAAAGTTATTAAACAACGTAAAAAAAAATATTTATGTTGTTTAGAAAAAAAATTTATTTACTTAGTTTTAAAAAAATTATTTACTTTGTGTAAAAAGTTATTTATTTTGTTTAAAAAAACCCAAGTTATGATGAGGTACCAAAGGTTTATGTAATTATGATGAGGTACCAAAGGTTTATGTAATTATGGGTATGATGGGGGTACTTGCCGTGTATTTAGGTTGTTTAGAAAAAATTATTAATTTATTTTGTTTTGGAAAAAAAACCCTACATAACACACTCGCGCTAGGTAGTGGCTGTAGGATCGACTAGCAAGCGCTAGTACGCGCACCGGGACCACTCTTCTTAAATAGTACCAATAATATTTCATAAAGCATGGATTAGATTCTGTAGGTTTAAAATTGGTTTTATGCAAGCAGGTATGTGTTTATCTATGCAGTCTGTGTATGGCTGTGGTGAGAGTTTTTCACCTCTTTTACTTTTTTCAGTAAAATACATATGCGAATGGTAAAAGAAAAACTATGGATCTTACATTCGACGGATATTCGTCCTCATCTTGTTTGTTGTTAAGAGTGGTTAAGAGCACGGGCTACTAACCCCAAGATTCCGAGTTCGATTCCAAGCAGTGACCTGAACACTAACAATAATAGCATCGAAAAATACCCTTAGGAATGAGAACCCACGTTCGATGGAGGCTGGGGGGTATATCAGCCGAAACCTTGTGTTAACAACAAACAAGATGACAGGTATCCGTCGAATGTAAAATAATGTACATACTTTCTCATCTCTTAAATATAGAACTGTAAAAAGCATTCAGTTTACGAACTTTTTGCTTAAATCCCAGTAACAGGCCATGAAATGTGTTTATGGGGAAAAAATATTGAAAAAAATCGATACATCGGAGAACAAATAAACGATGACGGTATGAGATTGTCGTGAGGGTGGGTGGGCACTGTCATGGTGCTAAAAGTTCCAGTCCTTAAACTACACGCCAAAAAATGTTTTCTTTTGCTTTTTTTAACAACTTCATAGTTACAAATTGCAAGATAAAATAAGGGTTTCTTACCTTCCTTCACTTAGCAAATAATTCCAGTCACTATTTGTGTACAAAGAATTGCAAGGGAACCGGTCTATCATACGTGGTGGCCGAAATGAAAGTAGATGCAGCGATGGGTGCACCTGTAGCGGTATCTGATATCCTCACTCGAACACACAGACACAAACACGTGTTGCATGCACACATACACAACACTTGCTAACACTCACAACCTCTAACTTGTAAATAAAATCTTATCTTATCTCAAACAGTGGAACGGCTTGTCAACGTGCATTTATATTCTGTTGGCACTACTTTGTATAAATAGTACCTATGGCTTATCTTATTTCGTTACGGATGCGATTGCGTGACTTACCTATGTCACCAACCTCATCACATGCGGTCGTTTTTTAAGGAACTAACATTCGTCATGAGAGACGATTTTGTGTATCGATTTTTTTCAATATTTTTCCCCATAAACACATTTCATGGCCTGTTACTGGGATTTAAGCAAAAAGTTCGTAAACTGAATGCTTTTTACAGTTCTATATTTAAGAGATGAGAAAGTTTGAGAGACACTTTCCCTCCCTTCTACCAATCTTGGAAACCTTATCTTTATATATAAAAGTCAAGTTGTGTGTCTATCTCCTACGATTTAGATTCCTAACTACTCCCACATTTTGCGGTGCAGTTTAACCAAAACTGGGTATCTTATAGTCGTGATTCATATCGAGCCCTTCTGGGTATTAGCGGATGTCTACGATGAGTCTACGATTTTAAAAATAATTTACCATTAATTTTTCCCATTTTAATGCATTTTTTCGCTATTATATAAGGGAAGTAACTCTCTAAAAATGTCTACGATGAGTCAACGATTTAAAAAAAAAATTTACCATCATTTTTTTCCATTTTTAAATGCATTTTTTTGCTATTTTTTGGCTACAACTCTCTAAAAATGCTTATATAGTTATTTCCCTTACAAACCCGAGCAACGCCGGGCGATACTGCTAGTATATAATAAATTTCGATGTAATCAGCATCCATGCCATCTGAAATGGGATCTTTTCGGTTCGACCGGTAGTTTTTAAAAATAATTTCCACGTAACTAAACACTTTTAAACTTCGTATACTGGTAGAATGTGTTTATAAAACATCTCTTTCTCTTGGCTTTATTGAGGGAATTCTATAGTTTGTAAGATATTTATTGTTTTTTTTTTTCTTCAATTTCTGCAATTTTAACCAATCAATGACGTCTACTGAGGTGAAAACAGTCTGTGCCGTATGAATATGTCCCTCGTTTAAGAAACAGATTGGGTTTATTTACATTTGTGAAGAAAAAAGATACCCTTCTCACCACCCCTAACCCAAACCCTAAATTTTAGCCTTTCGTTTTTTTTTCTTAATTGTTAAATTAATTTAATTGTTACGCGTGTGTCTAAAATTATTCGTTTTGTTTTTGTTTTGAGTTTTTGCTTTCGTTTTTTTTTCTTAATTGTTAAATTAAAATTATTTTCCATTGCTTTCGTTTTTTTTTCTTAATTGTTATCCTTAAATTAATTTAACAATCAAGAAAAAATAAACCGAAAGGCTAAAATTTGGGGTGAGGGTTAAGGTTAGTGACAGGATGTTGTCTGTTTTAGACGCAGCAAATGATTGTAGCTCACTAGAGGCCGTAGGATTAGTTAAAATTCGAAAAATTAAACTTCGTTAAACTTACAAATTACAATTTTTTCAAGAAAGCCAAGAGAAAAAATTGTTTTATTTTGACACATTCTACCAGTATACGAAGTTTAAAAGTGTCTAGAAAACTAGAAATTGTATGCCGTTCAAAAGGAAAAGATCCAAAAAATGTTTTATTTTGACACATTCTACCAGTTTACGAAGTTTAAAAGTGTCTAGAAAACTAGAAATTGTATGCCGTTCAAAAGGAAAAGATCCAAAACATGTTTTATTTTGACACATTCTACCAGTTTACGAAGT
Organism: Octopus sinensis; assembly: GCF_006345805.1. Taxonomy (NCBI): domain Eukaryota; kingdom Metazoa; phylum Mollusca; class Cephalopoda; order Octopoda; family Octopodidae; genus Octopus; species Octopus sinensis. The sequence goes on from NW_021835499.1 coordinate 29,677, forward strand.
TTAAAAGTGTCTAGAAAACTAGAAATTGTATGCCGTTCAAAAGGAAAAGATCCAAAGCATGTTTTATTTTGACACATTCTACCAGTTTACGAAGTTTAAAAGTGTCTAGAAAACTAGAAATTGTATGCCGTTCAAAAGGAAAAGATCCAAAGCATGTTTTATTTTGACACATTCTACCAATTTACGAAGTTTAAAAGTGTCTAGAAAACTAGAAATTGTATGCCGTTCAAAAGGAAAAGATCCAAAACATGTTTTATTTTGACACATTCTACCAGTTTACGAAGTTTAAAAGTGTCTAGAAAACTAGAAATTGTATGCCGTTCAAAAGGAAAAGATCCAAAGCATGTTTTATTTTGACACATTCTACCAGTTACGAAGTTTAAAAGTGTCTAGAAAATAGAAAACTAGAAATGTATGCCGTTCAAAAGGAAAAGATCCAAAGCATGTTTTATTTTGACACATTCTACCAGTTACGAAGTTTAAAAGTGTCTAGAAAACTAGAAATTGTATGCCGTTCAAAAGGAAAAGATCCAAAGCATGTTTTATTTTGACACATTCTACCAGTTACGAAGTTAAAAGTGTCTAGAAAACTAGAAATTGTATGCCGTTCAAAAGGAAAAGATCCAAAGCATGTTTTATTTTGACACATTCTACCAGTTTACGAAGTTTAAAAGTGTCTAGAAAACTAGAAATTGTATGCCGTTCAAAAGGAAAAGATCCAAAGCATGTTTTATTTTGACACATTCTACCAATTTACGAAGTTTAAAAGTGTCTAGAAAACTAGAAATTGTATGCCGTTCAAAAGGAAAAGATCCAAAACATGTTTTATTTTGACACATTCTACCAGTATACGAAGTTTAAAAGTGTCCAGAAAACTAGAAATTGTATGCCGTTCAAAAGGAAAAGATCCAAAACATGTTTTATTTTGACACATTCTACCAGTTTACGAAGTTTAAAAGTGTCTAGAAAACTAGAAATTGTATGCCGTTCAAAAGGAAAAGATCCAAAGCATGTTTTATTTTGACACATTCTACCAGTTTACGAAGTTTAAAAGTGTCTAGAAAACTAGAAATTGTATGCCGTTCAAAAGGAAAAGATCCAAAGCATGTTTTATTTTGACACATTCTATCAATTTACGAAGTTTAAAAGTGTCTAGAAAACTAGAAATTGTATGCCGTTCAAAAGGAAAAGATCCAAAACATGTTTTATTTTGACACATTCTACCAGTATACGAAGTTTAAAAGTGTCTAGAAAACTAGAAATTGTATGCCGTTCAAAAGGAAAAGATCCAAAACATGTTTTATTTTGACACATTCTACCAGTATACGAAGTTTAAAAGTGCCTAGAAAACTAGAAATCGTGTTGAAAACTACCGTTCAAAAGGAAAAGGTCCTGTGTGTGTATCCAACAGGTTTCTATCAGTTTCTGCCTACCAAATCCCTTCACAAGGTTTTGGTCAACCCATGCTATAGTAGATGACATTTACCCAAGGTGCCACATGGTGGGACTGAACCTTAGACCATGTGGTTCTATTTTCAGTAATGCTTATTTCTAACCTAAAAACAGTGAATGCATCAGTGCTTTATTAGAATACAACTCCCAGCTATTTGCCAAAAATATTAAATATGAATATTGTATTTTCTCCTTCCTGGAAACACATCAGGTTAGATAGCCACAGGCGTGGCTGTGGGGGAAGAAGTTTGCTTCCCAACCACATGGTCCTGGGTTCAGTCCCACTGCAGCAGTACCTTGGGCAAAGTGTTTTCTAGTTCATCCTTCGGCTGACAAAAGACTTGTCAGTGGATTTGGTCAAAAGAAACTGAAGGAGGTAAAAGATGAATGGTAATGGGTTATAAATAAAGCAATTTTTTGTCAAAAAGTTAAAATCCATAAAAGAGTTTGTTTCAAGGTTAAAACCGAAAATAAGAATCTCTTTTCAAATTAAAAATCATGCAATAAGGTAGGAAAAATGAAATTTCGCAATAAAAAAAAATGGATTAAATACTGAAAGGAATAAATAAAATCGTTAATATATATTTTTAGGTGTAGTCTAAACCTAAATTTGATATCATCTCTACTAGATTTTTAGTATTAAACCCTTTCGTTACCAAACCGCCCAAAGCCGCCCGAAAGAAATTTTGGTTAATGTGACCAAACCCGCCCGTATTTACCTATTCATATTTAAATGAGAATATCAGAGCAAATCTCTTTAGTACATTCGTGAAAACAAGTGATAATACTTCGTAAACAGTCCATCTACAGTTTTGTACAACGATCAAAGTGTAATTTTAATTACGTTAATTTTGGGAGATTTTTTTCCGAAATTTGTTCCTATTGTGTTTTCAAAATTTGTAATTCTGACAAAAAATGGATACGAATTTCATTATATCAAGCAGCGAGTCAGAATTCGAAGGATTTTCTACTGAAGACCTTCATAAATCTAACTCTATGACTGAAAAAAAAAAAGCACGTGGTATTTGATAATGAATCTGATGTTTCATTTTCCGAAAGTGAAAACAGTGAATCCGAGAGCTCCGACAGCGATAAAGAAAATGAATTGGCACCTGAATGGAGTGAAAATTAAAACTGTTTCTTTCGGTGATTTTTCTGAAGAAACTGGACCAAGCCACAGACTTTCCCAGGAGAGTAAAGTGATAGACTATTTTTTTACTTTTTCCGATGAGTCTATTTGAACTCATTATGGCGGAAACGAATCGTTACGCTAAATGTAAACAAAGCGAAAGAAAGGATAGTTAGTGGTTTCCCACAACCTTAAATGAAATTCAGACTATTTTGCCATAAATATTATTATGGGTATCAGGAAGTTACCCAGAATAACAAATTCTATCGTAAAATTTTGTTGTATACCCAATTGAATATTAGCTAATAACCCATTTTCTATAGCGATGTTTGAAAAAAAATTTAATAATTTTATATTTTGTTGAATTAACCTGTATCTACCTGCAATTAGAGTCACCTTGTGACAAAAATTATAGTATAGAATTGGTTGAGAACATTTCATTAAATTATCTTCCAAAAATCAGATAAATATATTGATAAATAAAAAAGTTATAGTTGTTTAATGAAGCCAGACTAAATTTATGATTATGTTAGAAATTAATTGAAACACATAAGGGGGGTATTTTGGTCAGAAATATAGTAACGAAAGGGTTAAACTGCCTGTGCCTTGTCCTACCCCTCGATGTTGAGAATTATTTAATAATTCAGTTTTTCAATGCAGAAAAATATTTCTGCTAAAAATAGGAACTTTCTAACTACAAATATAAAGCATTATTTCATATAATAAATTTACACAATAGTTTTTTTTTCTTGCTTTGATTAGACTCCTAAAGTAATCAAAGCTAAACAGAACTTAATATTTATGGATTTATTAATAATCGAAATAAAGTTTTGATATTGTGTGAAAAAATTGGTCTTGGTAAAAAAAGACTTGGTCTTGGTAAAAAAAACTTCTCTGAAAATACAAGAAAAATAAAAAGGCTATAAGGAGTCGTATGGGATGCCGAAACCAAAATTTTGCCTTTTCTTTATAGATTCTTGAAAGGATGAAAGACAAAGTTGACCTTCGCAGGATTTGAACTCGGCATACTGAGGGAACAAATCCTGCATGACATTTTATTGGATCCAGATAATTTACCTCATTGTTTATCATTAAGGTAGGCCATGGTGGGATTTGAATTTGGAACATTAAAAAGCAGAACTAAATAATCTTTTCTACTTTGGTTACGAGGCCTGAAATTTTCAGGAAGGGGGCAGATCAATTATATGGACCCTATTGCTTAACTCAGTGGTTCTCAACCAGGGTCCATATAAGGTGTTGTTATTAAAATTTATCTGCAATAAATTGCTTGGCTCAGTGGTTAGAGTGTCAGGCTTGCAATCATGAGGTAGTGAGTTCGATTCTTGGACTGGGCTGTGTTGAGCAAGACACTTTATTTCACATTGCTCCAGTTCACTCGGCTGTAGAAATTAGATGCAACTTCTCTGGCGCCAAGCTGTATTGACCTTTGCCTTTCCTTTGGATAACATTAGTGGCATGGAGAAGGGAGGCTAGTATCTATGTTTGTTCTTTCTCGAGTCATGCCTGGCTCATAAGGGCTGGTTTCCCGGTCTCTTGGCATATAGGTTTCCCACCTGGACAGGACACCGGTCTGTCGCAGGTGAGCTGCAAGATGCAGGAGAAAAGAGTGAGAGGAAGTTGTGGCATAAGAGTCAGCAGTTCTTTTTAATGTTCCAAATTCAAATCCCACCATGGCCTACCTTAATGATAAACAATGAGGTAAATTATCTGAGTCGGATGTCCTATTATAGCCATCCCTTATATATATATATATATATATATATATATAAAATATTATTAGAGACAAAACCACTATTTTGCAAAACAAACAAGGAAAGACAAGAAACGATTGTAGTGGCGGTTTTTTTGACTATTTATTAAAATTTTATGTATTGATTAAGTCTTTCCTTGTTTCTTTTGCAAAATAGTGGTTTTGTCTCTAATAATATTTTATAATATTTTACTATAAAATTGGATTTAATCCTAAATCTGATTTTTTTCCCTGTAAATTTGGATTTATTCCCTAATATTTATTATTATTATATATATATATATATATATAGGGAAATGTGTTGTTGAAAATGCAGATAAATTCAAAAACACGTAATTGTTTAAAATACATTTATTTTCAATGGTTAGAATTATTTACTTTAATAAAATAAAATAATTTATTTAGAAAGGTTAAACAACAATTTGGGAAGACGATAGTCGATACACAGTAGGATGGAATGTCGGAGTCGTGATCAGTGTGTAAGGACTGCTTCTTTGTTGATAGCCATTATGTTTACATGAAAGAACGATGGTTGAAGTGGTGAAGAAAACATTTATCTACCGTTATGTTGAAAATACCTTACCTTGTCAGGTAAGTTATAAAATTTGAGAGCATGTGAAAGAAAGTTAGATGTGGTAGAATTTTTCTTTGTACAATTTTGTGTACATGTTCTCTTAGCAGTAAGCCACTGATAGCAATAGAATGATTTTGTTAGGGAACAGATGTAGAGCTAGTGAAAGTGGTAGGGTTGTGGGATGTTGTCTCACAGTTGCTGACATTAAATTTCATTTCTCTTCCAGACCATTGTCTTTAGTAGCTGCCATGATTGGGATCATGGTTCTAGCGTTCCGCTCCCTAACTCATGGTAGCTGTCTCTGACTTGGTTGAGTTGTCACGAGCCAACTGACCAACTGTCTTTTTGCTTGAGGTTCTTGCTTTTATAACTATCCAGGATAGACCTATCGTTGAGAACAATGTCCTTTGTTGGTGGTACTGTGATATCTCTATTCTAGCTTTTGGTGAAGTAGAAGAGGTTAGAAAGGGTCAAGTGGTGAAGACATTATTTTGGCCTAGCTAAAGGCATCTGGAAAATGTAAAACTGCTGTCAGAGAGAAACCATTGTTCCATCATCATCATCACCATCATATAACGTCCGTTTTCCATGCTAGCATGGGTTGGACAGTTCAACCAGGGTCCAGGAAGCCAGGAGGCTGCACCAGGCTCCAGTCTGATCTGGCAGTGTTTCTACAGCTGGATGCCCTTCCTAACAACAACCACTCCGTGAGTGTAGTGGGTGTTTTTATGTGCCACTGGCACAGGGCCAATGAGGCCGGCAACGGCCACAATTGGTTGGTGTTTTTTACGTGCCACCAGTACAGAAGTCAGTCAAGGATGACTGTGGTACTGCTACGCCAGCCATTGGGTATGACTCCATCATGAGCTACCTGGTTTACAATTTGGGTGACCAGACAATAGCCCACGCCACAAGATGTTTTAAGCATCTCAGCAGTGAATCCTGATGGCCTCATCTGATTTTTGATTTGTTAAAATACTAAATACTGGTGACTTTTTTTCGGTGGTCAAGCTTGTCGTTCTGCTTGATTGGCTTCCCTGTGGAAGTTAAGCTAGTTTGACCTATGTAGTCCCCACCACACCCTCCACATTTGAGAAAATAGATTAAGTTCTTCAAAGCACATTATGGTAAAAATTTGACTTGATTTAAATTTGTATGTTGAGCCCTCAAAGGGTAAGATGCAAGTTCCACAGTTGGGGCCGTTGTACTTTTTGACTTGTAATTTTTTTTCAAGTTCTTGGAGTCGCTTTTCTCAGGTTTTAGGGATTTGATGCCATCGTGCAAATTATGGGGCACAAAAGAAAAAGCACCAACCAATCCTTTCTTGCATGCTATACCAATTTTTTCTACATTCTCCATAGGCTAATTATGATGAGAGCAAAAAGCATGACTCCAGCAAAGAAGAATATGCAAAGGCTTATTGCTACACGCGCGCCATTGCTGAGTCCTTCTGATGTAGCAACTTTAAAATCTTTTGTTCTTTCATTATCTGCAAAAAATGAACAGTAAAGCATATATCTTTTGTTTTTGATAAAAAAAAAAATTGTAATATTTAGCCACATACCGAAGTTTAGAAATAGCAGCCATAGAACCTTAGCTATTTCTTCTACTCTGGTATCCTTATCCCGTCCATACATTTGATTTTGCCTCTCTTCAAGACTAACACACCACACTTCCTCAGTCCGAACTCCATTCTGATATCAGCACTGAAGGTAAATACTGTATCAACGAGGGAACTGACTTGGCTTCATAAAGTTTGAGGTCATCCATGAATAACAAATGGTTGACTTTTTGTTGGTAGCTTTCGAATACACACCCAGCTTTTGCTTTCCTCAGAATCAGTGTTAGTGGTATCAAGCACATTACAAAGATCAGTGGGGGCAGACAGTCTGTTTGGAAGATGCCCCTCCCGATATCTACTGTCTGTAAACTTCTTCCATATGCTATCAGGTTCGTCCTCCCATTTGCCATACTTTTTCCAAGCAATCGCTCAACATTTGATGCAACCCTTCTGCTCACATGGCAGGACTCCATCTTTTCTTTTCCAGATGTTTGTACATTGACTCTGCAAGTATTCCAGTCAATAATTTCCACATATTATTATTATTATTATTATTATTATTATTATTATTAAGGCGGTGAGCTGGTAGAATTGTTAGCACACTGGACAAGATGCATTTTTGTCCATTGCTATGTTCCGAGTTCAAATTCTGCCGAGGTTGACTTTGCCTTTAATACTTTCAAGGTCAATAAAATAAGTACCAGTTGAACACTGGGGTCGATGTAATCAACTCATTCATACCTCCCCTAAGCTGCTCTTGTGGAATAATTTGAAATAAAAATACTAATTATAATCATTATTATTATGAACTTGAGGTTGTTTCCTGGCAGAATTGTTACTGCACCAGAAAATATATTCAATAGTACCAGCCAAATAGACTCAAATTTATGTAATCAAGGAACCTGAAACTGATGACTGTGCATGAATTAGAAAGAATTATTATTGTTATTATTAGCAGAAGTCACTTCCTTACCTTCTTTCCCAAGAGTAATAGTTGCATTACAGGAGTTCTTGTCATAGAATCTCCAAAACAAATCCCCTCTCGTTATATTCTCGATGTAGAGAGTAGAAGTTCTATGAATCTGCCTAACTGCATATGTGTCATTCTCGCAATATTCCTTATTGCACTCGATAGTACGGACCTTATTTCTCCAGACCACAGGCCTTTCCATATAGGGCATATCTTTAACCTCAAGATAGATACATTGTCCGAGCACAGGGTTTCCTGCAATAAATATATGAATCATTATTATTGACTAGTTTCCCATATGAAAGATTTCAGGATTCATTTTTATCATCATCATTGTTTCAACACCTACTTTTACATATCTGGAATCAGAGTTTTCTTTATATAAAGATTTGAGACACTTCCTCTCGTGATATCACAGGTGATTGTATAACAAAGAGCCAGGACATTAAATAATGACGGTCATGGTAGGTGAACTTCAAGTAAAATTGTATGAGTTAAGAGAAAAAAATAAAAAAACAGAACTGAAAAGATAGTGTCTAGTTTAAGATGAGAAAAAGGTACTCCACTTACCTTTCAAAATACCTATTTTGTACTCTTTTTTACATTGCCAACCTATTCAAATAGAAAACAAAAATATTTTCAGATTTTAAATTTTTGATTACTCTTTACTCTTTTACTTGTTTCAGTCATTTGACTGCGGCCATGCTGGAGCACCGCCTTTATTCTTTGTAAGCCCAGTACTTATTCTATCGGTCTCTTTTGCCGAACCGCTAAGTAACGGGGACGTAAACACACCAGCATCATGTGGTTGGTAAGCAAGCTACTTACCACACAGCCACTCCTGCGCCTATAACAAAGATTATTATTTTTTTTTACAAGATCATCATCATCATTTAACATCTGCTTTTCATACAAGAATGGTTTGGAGGGATTGACCAGAGCTACCAAAGGGGGGAGCTGCACCAGGCCCCAATTGTCAGATTTAGCATGGTTTCTATAACTGGATGCCCTCCCTAACATAACCCCTTTACTGAGAGTGCTGGGTGCTTTCCTCTGGTGCCCAAACACATGGCATAGGCATGTGTGCTTTTTACAAGGTATCAGCACAGAACTCTTGCAGGCCAATCTTCTTCACCAGGGAGACTGCCATTAACACTTCTGCTGTGGAGTATGAGGTCTTCTTAGGTCCATCGATGGGCTAGGCATCTTGGTCTTACTGTCTGAAAGGTTCAGCATCCTGATGTAATCCTTCAGTACTTCGTTCCATGTCCTCCTGGCTATCCAAATTTCATGTGTTCCACCTAATTTGAGAGATTGGCTCATCTTCATAGAGCTATCAGCATCCATCTGCATCACTTGCCCAAATCAGTGTTGTCTGCTTTCTTACACATTGCATCTAATTCCTCTTATGCCTTACTTCTCTCTCAATACACTAGACTCTGTCAAACACGAACCCATACATTACACATCCAGCAGAGCATACTAGCCTCATACCTCTCTAACCTTCACATATCATCTGCATTAATGGACC
>NW_021835500.1:0-5000 GCF_006345805.1 Octopus sinensis
GGTATGAGTGTATATATATGATATATATATATATATATATATATACATATATATATATATAACGGGAAGGTTTACGAAAATAAACAAGGCGAAGGCAGGTGAAGTACAAACAAACAATGTATTAGTATAGCGCTCAGGAATAGAAATAGAAAAAGTGGTTTACGTTTCGAGCCTACGCTCTTCGACAGAAAGATACACAGAAAAAAACAAGAATAGAAACAAGGAGAGAAAAGAATGCGTATAGGAGCTAACGATCTATCAATATATATATATATATTTATATATATATATTGCTAAACCCTTAATTTTATTTATAATTATATATATAAAAAAAACTTTTTGTACAAATTTTTACCAATAATGGTCCTTTTTCCATACCGAAACTACTTGGTAATTATTTAAAATTATTTAATTAATAATTCTTTACCCTATATCTGTCATGAGTATATATATATATATATATATATATATATATAATAGCCCCTTGTGGGCAATAAAGAATTATATATATATATATATATATATATATATATATATCTATATATAGGAGAGAGAGAGAGAGAGAGAGAGAGAGAGAGAGGAGAGAGAGGGAGAGAGGAGAGAGAGAAAGAGAGAGCGAGAGAGAGAGAGATGTATTGAGGGTTATCAGTCTTATTTTACTCTATCTCTCCTCACACACACACTCTCTCTCCTCTCTCTCTTCTCTCTCACACACACACACACACACACACACACATTTGGACGCATTCTAAACATACATATGGGTAAGCATACAAGAACGTATGCATATCCATGTATGTATGTTTCACAGACAAATGAACGGATGTTTGCATATGTAGTGTGCGTATAGGAGTGTATATATATATATGCATGTTTGTGTGTGTTGTGTCTCTCTCGGTCTCCCTCACACACACACACTCCCACTCATTCCTCATCTAATCATGCGATTCTGCGTATTCTTTTACGCATGTTTATATATTTATGTAGAACCCGTCCTGGCTAGGATACGCACACGCACACACACGTACACACACACATACACAGACACACACACGTACACACGCACATACACACAATCTCACACACACAAATGCTCACACAGACTTTCTACAAGTTACTTTTACTGTCACCCCCTCCCCCCTCCCGCACTATAATTCCATTCCTTGAAATTGTCCGGTGTCTTTTCTCTCCTCCCCACCTCCTTTACCTCCTGTCTACCCGTATGTACTCAGTTGTGTACCTCGGGTACTTAAACCATTCACTTTACCGAAATCGAATACACCATCATCATCATCATCATCATCTGTCACAAGGGTAATAGTGGCAGTAGTAGGAGTCGCAAAACCACTCTCCCCTTTCTCAAGGTCATGGCAATACCACAACCACGGCCACTACCACAATCACCACCACCGCTACCACCACCATCACCATCACTACCATCATCACCACCACTATCATTATCATTATTATCATCGTCAGCAGCATCATCATCGTAGTCCACGTTGTCGTCGTCACCATCACCACCACCACCACCGCCACTGCCACCATCCTCTCCATCATCCTCACCACGTAGCTACTTGTATTAAATACCAACAACAACGTACACTATTAAGAACAATACCACCACCACGAACGACTAGAACAACAGCAACATTGTGCCAGTAATCGTCTGGGGGTCCTTCTTACCGTCCCAGTCCCTCGCGAAGTTTCGGTGGGGATCGAATTTCAGCGATGGCTAATTCTACGGTCCTCCAGACTGACCAGGTTACCACCGCTGATCATAGACAACTGATAACATCGTAGAATAAGGCAGAGGAGGGGATATCTCTGTCGGAGGGATATCACACTGAGGTAGCTGCACACTCACACACACACACGCACACATACTGTTTTTTTTTCCTTCATTTGTATTGCTTTTACGTCCTGTTCTTGTCACTTTTTCAACCCCTCTGCAAAAGAATTTTATTTAATTTCATTTTGCAGAAAGGACTGCTTCGGCCGGATCGTGTTCTGCCCTTACCTTCGAAACACGCATTGAGTCGAACCAGGGGCAGCTGATGAAGGGGAATATTCCTTGTATTGTTTGTCTTGTACTCTGTTGTTTCGTTGTTAAAAAAAGTCCGTTTCCTTGTTTGATTTATGTTTGTGTTTCTCGTTGTGTTCTACGTTATTTGTGGTGTCCTGTACTCATAATGATATTATATATATATATATATATATATATATATATATATATATATATATATATATATATATATATATATATATATATATATTCTATATATATATATATATTGCATGTTTACATACATATAGATGTAGGTAGTACATATATGTATGTATGTATAATATGTTTTATTTATTAAATTTTTATTACAATTATGTATATATATATATATATATATATATATATACGCAGGAGTGGCTGTGTAGTAAGTAGCTTGCTTGCCAACCACATGGTTATGGGTTCAGTCCCACTGCGTGGCACCTTGAACAAGTCACTTCTACTATAACCTCGGGCCGACCAAAGCCTTGTGAGTGGATTTAGTAGACAGAAACTGAAAGAAGCCCGATGTATATATATATATATATGTGTATGCGTGTATATGTACATGTAGAGGTAGGTACGTACATATATGTTTATATATATATATATGTGTGTGTGTGTTTTGGCTGGTAAATACGGGACACTTGTATTTGCTACAATATTTGCAGCTTTTAATAAATCTGTTCTTCGTATGAAACAACTAATCCATTCTTGTTGCTTTTTTCTTGTTTATAATCACCCCACATTATTTTATGGTTAATACCATATAGATTTCTGGTGCATCTAAGTTAAGTACCGCATTCATGTGAATTCACTGGAACTCACTTGAATCTTAATTGTTTTTACTGAAGATATATATATATATATATATATATCTATATATATATTATTTATAATATATATATATATATATATGTATATATACGCTCACACATACACACACATGTTACGGACATACATGCAAATAGACAGATAGATAGGTAAATAGATAGATAGATAGAGAGATAGATAGATAGAAAGATCGGTAGATTAGATGAATACATGTTTGAATGGTCGGACGAGTGTATTAATTGATAGACAGACACATAGACATACAGTGATTTAGACAGATTGAGAGACAGATAAAGAGAAACACGTAGCCCTACACACATATGGAATTACAGAGAGGAGATTTCTTCCTGTGATATAGCACTATGTGTGATGAGTTGACGGACACACACACACACACACACACACACACCACACACACACACACACACACACACACACACACACACACACACAGATGGCGTCCCAGTCCATGTAGATCCGAGGGTGGTGATATGTTTGTGTGTGTATGTGTGTTTATTCGAGTATGTCACGAAGCTGGGATGATCAGAGGGATGCATAGATGAATGGACGGATTGATTCAGGCATATATATATAGAGAGAGACAGATAGACTGGCAGAGATAAACAGACACATTCATACATACGTACATACATACGTCCATACATACATCGACAATGCATACGCATATACGTACGTACTTACGAACGTATATAGATACATCTATACGTGTGGAGGTGCAATGGCCCAGTGGTTAGGTCAGTGGACACACAGTCGTAGGATCGCGGTCTCGATTCCCAGATCGTGAAAACAAAGCTCTACGAGACTCCGGTAGAATCCTCTACCGGAGTCTCGTAGAGCATGGTGGCGAACCATGCTGTACTTTTTCATCACAACTTTCTCTCTCTCTTTCTTCCTGTTTCTGTTGTACCTGTATTTGAAAGGGACCAGCCTTGTCACACTCTGTCACGCTGAATCTCCCCGAGAACTATGTTAAGGGTACACGTGTCTGCGGAGTGCTCAGCCACTTACACGTTAATTTCACGAGCAGGCTGTTCCTTTGATCGGATCAACACTGGAACACTCGTCGTCGTAAGCGACGGAGTGCCACGACATTTACACGTAAATACATACATGATACCTGTAATTATTGGGGCCCTGGAATGTGTAACACGCTGCCTAAATACCAATCTTGAGAAATTAGGCTTCTCAAAACCAGAAAGGAGAAAGCTAATTCGAAGACTACAGATCCAATCCATCATAGGAATTGTAAAAATCTGTAAAACTTTCCAAAGTTTAGCATTTGGATATATATAAGCATGTCTAGATATTCAACTATATGCATGAGAATACATACATAAAACAAAACATACAAATCTGCATATTCATAATTAATCAATATAGGGTGGCAAAAAATTTTTTAGAATTTTTTTGCACCAGCGGCCTAGTGGGAAAAAAATTAAATAGTCATAGACCATTTTTAAGTTCAACATCACAATCAAGGAACGGCCATAATAGGCCATTCACCCACTAGAAATAACAGCCAAAGCTTCAACCGCAAAAAACATTAATCCGTAAACAGGAGAAAATTAAAAAAAAACATTTACCCTGTAATTTCTTATACGAGCCACCGTTTTCATCTACTGTTAATGGTAAACTAACCTGATTAAATTAAATCAAGCCAATCTCCATAGGCCCTTAGAATCGTCAGTAAGAAATAGCCAGATCGGAACAGATATTTTCACGAGGCATTTCTGTCCCTGCCTCGGGAATATATCTGACCTAAAATTTCAAATCATCGCACTCGCGCCAAAATTATTCTAGGGGTGAATGGCCTATTATGGCCGTTCCTTGATGTGATGATGTTGAACTTAAAAATGGTCCTATGACATTGAATTTTTTTCCACTAGGCCGCTGGTGGCAAAAAAATTCTAAAAAAATTTTTTGCCACCATATATGATTAATTATGAATTTTCTGGTTAGTTCCGTAATGAATCGGCGGCTTATATTTATTTGCTGCGATAAATTTGGCGCGATGCGATGATTTGAAAATTTAGGTCAGATATTGCCGAGGAGGGACAGAAATGCCTCGTGAAAATATCTGTTCCGATCTGGCTATTTCTTA
>NW_021835500.1:10000-12500 GCF_006345805.1 Octopus sinensis
CCCAAGGTGCCACACAGTGGGACTGAACCCGGAACCATGCGGTCGGTAGGCACGCTTAGGGTTGAAATGTATAAAAGAATAAAAGTATGCACACACATATACACACATATAATTTAGATAACTTAGAATATATTTCAACCAAAGATTGGTCCAGGCTATGTTTAACTTAAAAGCACCACCTGATAGGATTTGCTAAATACTTTTTAAATCAAGTTTTGCCGTATCATGGCCCATTCCAGTGCGGAGTTCTTGTTGATTTAGTTGTATCCAATTATGGGTGGCTTATCTGGTATTTCTTGAAGAAACTCAGGGTTTTATCTTGGCTACCGAATAATTGTCACATATTATTTTACAGTTTCCGTCTACCAAATCCACTCACAAGGCTTTGGTCGGCCCGAGGCTATAGTAGAAGATACTTGCCCAAGGTGCCACGTAGTGGGCCTGAACCCGGAACCATGTTGTTGGTAAGCAAGCAAGCTACTTACCACATAGCTAACTTACGAACCACATGGTTCCGGGTTCAGTTTTATTATACATTTATTTACGGCATTCTTGTTTGGGCCTACGCACGTTTCGGCTACAAAATCTGCACACTGTTATGTGTACATCTTCAAAGTTCCGTTATTTATATAGATAGATGTATGCATGTACACACACACACACACAACGGAGGCAAACACGCATACTCACACACAGTCATTGTATTGCGGCCATGCTGGGGCACTGTCTTAAAGAGTTTTCATCAAATAACCCCAGTATTTGATTGTTAAGCCTCGTACTTATTCTATCGATAAGAATTTATCGTACCGCTAAGTTACGGGGACGAAAACAAACTAGCACACATCGTCAAACCAGCCCCGGTTGGGCACCTCCGCCACAACTGTCATCATCACAGCATCACATCATCATCATCACCACCACCACTATCACCACCACCTGTACGACTACAACTGCCACCTACACTACTATGATCTTTACTACCATTAAAGCAATTACTAACCAGTTGCCTACC
This sequence comes from Octopus sinensis, assembly GCF_006345805.1. Taxonomy (NCBI): domain Eukaryota; kingdom Metazoa; phylum Mollusca; class Cephalopoda; order Octopoda; family Octopodidae; genus Octopus; species Octopus sinensis. The sequence goes on from NW_021835500.1 coordinate 11,013, forward strand.
ACCATCAACACCACCATCACTATAACCACTACCACAACAACTACAATCATCATTAACACCACCACAACCATCGCTTAAACTATTTCAGCTTCGCCAACGTTAAGACAACACCATCATCATCATCAGCAGCAGCAGCACCAGTACAATCGTCATCATCACCATCACCGTTACCATCACAACCACCATCGCCATCAATATCATCATCACTACCACAGTCATCATCAAAACCACCATCACCATTACCACCACCACCATCACCATCACCACCACCACCGCCACCACCAACATCACCATCACTACTATCCCCCCCACCACCACCACATCAGCACCACCATACCATCGCCAACACCATCATCACTACCAATAACATCAATATCATCATCATCACCAGCACTGCCATTATCAAATCCACCGTCATCTTTATCAGTATCACCACAACCACCAGCAGCGCCATTAACATCGTAAACACCACCACTACCACGACTATCACCACCATCACCAACACTACCACCACAACACACCCCCCCCACCACCACAACCACTACCAGCGCCATTAGCATCGTAAACACTACCACTACCGCTACTATCACCGCCATCACCAACACTACCACCACAACCACCACCACCACCACCACCACCACAACCACCAGCAACGCCATTATCATCGAAAACACCACCACTACCACTATCACCACTATCACCAATACTACCACCACCACCTTCACCGTCACCATCACTATCACCACCAATACCATCACCAGTACCACAGCAACCAAGACCATCAGATACCGTCGTCCCCGCCGACGACGTCAGCGACGTTCATCACCACCACCACCACCACCACCATCACCACCACCACGACCACCACCAACACCACCACCACCACCACCACCACCACCCCACCATCACAACCACCACCACCACCACCACCACCACCACCACCACACCACCTCACAACACCACCACCACCACCACACCACCCCACCATCACAACAACCACCACCACCACACCACCACTACCATCACCACCACCACCACCACCACTACCACCACCATCAACCATCACCACCCCACCATCACCACCACCACCACACCACCACCACTACCATCACACACCACACCACCACTACCACCACCACTACCAACCCCCCACCAAAACCACCACCAACCACCACCACCCCACCATCACAACAACCACAACACACCACCACTACCATCACCACCCCACCACCACTACCACCACCACTACCATCACCACCACCACCACTCACCACACACCACCACCACCACACCCCCCCATACAACCACCACCACCACCACCACCACACCACCACCACCACACCACACCCCACAAACAACACCACCACCACACCACCAACCCCACCATCACAACAACCACCACCACCACCACCACCACTACCATCACCAACACCACACCACTACCACCACTACCATCACCACCACCAACAACACCACCACCACCACCAC
>NW_021835500.1:17500-32500 GCF_006345805.1 Octopus sinensis
TATATATATATATATATTATATATATATATATATATATATATATATATAAGTTCAGTAAAATTTAGATTCAGATGAATATGGTACTTAAGTTAAAGGCACCAGAATTTGGTATGGTATTATCCATGTAATTCAAAATAAGGTGATTATAATCAAAACAATCAACAAGGATATCCAGAGGTAATGGAAGTCAATGTTATAGTAGTAGTAGTAGTAGTAGTAGTGGTAGTGGTAGTAGTAGTAGTAATAGTAGTAGTGCTGGTAGTGGTAGTCGTTTTTGCTAGTATTTAAAATGTAGAGCAATCTTCAGCTGCATAAAAATATAGAATTTAGTTAAATTCGAAGGACTCACTTGTATAATTTTTATCTTTGTCTATCTCCTTATCCTCTTGGTGATTTTGGATAAAAATTATACAAATGAGTCCTTCGAATTTAACTAAATTCTATATTTTTTTGCAGCTGAAGATTGCTCTACATTTTAAATTGATGTAATATTTGCATTGTTCAATTAAATGGAGTCGCATGAAACGATCGTACTGCATTACCTCTGGATATCCTTGTTGCTTATTTTGATTATATATATATAAATATATATATATATACACTCACGAAAAAGTTACTAAATTATATTGGTAGTTGCACCCTTCCTCCTGCATTAGTGAGATGGCCATAGTTGGAACGTCTTGATCATTAATTACCTGAATATATATCGGCAACTATAATCACTAATTTTAGCTACTATACTTAACGTTGGGTAATGTAGCCTTAGATATACTATGTCTGAAGAAAAGATGGGATGGTCTATGCCGGAATTTCTTTGATCATAGGTTACTGGGTCAGCACTGACCATGGGCTAAACAACAGTAGCAGCTATAAAACCGAATACTAACTACTATACTATACCTTAATTAATACAGTCTTAAATATACTATGCTCAGAAAGGAAACCTATTGAGGGTGGTCACGCATGGAACGTCTTTTGGCTGTAGTACACCTGAAAAAATCTTGCGGCTGACCTAGAGCTAAATACTAGCAAAAACGACTACCACTACCAGCACTACTACTTCTACTACTACTACTACTACTACTGCTGCTGCTGCTGCTGCTGCTGCTGCTACTGCTGCTGCTGCTCCTGCTACTACTACTACTGCTACTATGGCTGCTGCTGCTGCTGCTACTACTACTACTACTACTACTACTACTACTACTATCACCACCACTACTACTATCACCACCACTACTACTATCACCACCACTACTATCACCTCCACTACTACCGCTACTACAGCAACTACTACAACTACTACTACAACTACCAATACTACTATCATTACCACTACTGCCGCTACTACTACTACTATAACTGGACCACCAAAACATCACCTCTACCACCACCACCACCAATACTACTACTACTACAACTACTACTACTACTACTCCGACTGCTACTACTACTACTACTACTACTACTACTACTACTGCAGCTGCTACTACTACTACCACTACTACCAGCACCGCCACAATCAACCACCATCACCGCTACTACTACTCCTAGAGTCACCACCTCTACTACAGCCCCCAACACAAATACTGCTACCTCCACTACCACTACCAGTACAACGACAACGACGACTACCAACGCCACTACTACTACTACTACTACTACTACTACTATACATTGACTTGTGACGGAGGTTGGGGGCTGGGGGCAGAGAGAAGTGTTCCCCCTACTTAGTAAAATAGATTTAAGGGGTCTGCAAAGAATGCTTTTGTTTTATTAATGACATTCAATAAAGGGTGATGTATGGATTAGGGGTGGTTTAGGGGTTAGGGATGGGGTTTTGTAGTCTTTTGAGGACGGCGGAGGGGGATGGTGGCGCGGACGAAACGGAGTGGGCAGATGGTGGTGGCGGCGGTTGCGGTGGTGGTCGTGGGTGGGGCGGCGGCTAGGGAGTTGATATGTGAACATGGAGTCGTAAAATTTCCACGTCCTCTTACAGATATTTATAGCAGGGTTTTAGTAGCTGTAATTTGCACGACATAGATATTTGAGTCCTTCTCTAGATATATATATACACATATATATATGTGTATATGTGTGTGTGAGTATATATATATATATACACACGCACAAATACACATATGTATAACTGTACACACACACACACGCTTTGGTCTCATATATATACATATATATATATAAGAGACCAAAGCGCACGTACGCCGCTATATGTATATTTTTTGTATTCTGTATTTTGTATGTATGTATACATACATATATATGTATATATATATATATATATACATACACATATGTATATCTATACACAACTCAGAAACATATAATATATATATATATATATACATACATACATACGCCTGAATATGTGTGTGTATAAAAGAAAACAGAGATAGCTATGCAAATGTCTGTATATCACGTGATAGTGCTTGCCGCCTGCTTTTAGCCTCTAGATATCTCCATTTTCCATTATATATGCGCGCGCACACATACACATCAATGACAGATGAAAGATGAAGGACGCAAATACTCATATATATATATATATATATATATATAATATATATATATACACACACACATATATACATCTGTAAATGTAATATGTGACAATTATTCGGTAGCCATGATAAAACTCCGACATCCGAAACTCGGAGTTTTATCATGGCTACCGAATAATTGTCACATATTACATTTACAGATAAATTCCTCTATTTACATAATATCGGAGTCTCTTTCATTCTTTTGTTATCTTACCATTTCTATCAATACATACGTACATACCTACATACATACACACATACATACATACATACATATATTTTTTTAATTTAATTTTATTTTATCTAGTTTCAGCTCACGAGCTGTGGCCATGCTGGGGCACCGCCATTTATATATATCTTTTACTCCCCTTTACTTGTTTCAGTCATTTGACTTTGTAAGCCTAGTACTTATACTGTCGGTTCTTAGGCCGAACCGCTAAGTTACGGAGACGTACGTACACCAGCATCGGTTGTCAAGCGATGCTGGGGGGGAGGGGGCAAACAGACACACAAACATATATACACACACAACACACACATATATATATATATATGTATATACATATACATATATACAATGGGCTTCTTTCAGTTTCCGTCTACCAAATCCACTAACAAGGCTTTGGTCGGCCCGGGGCTATAGTAGAAGACACTTGCCATGCAATGGGACTGAACCCGGGATCATGTGGTTGGTAGGCAAGCTACTTACCACACAGCCACTCCTATATATCTTTTATCTTTCCCTTGTTTCAAGCATTAGACTGCGGCCATGCTGGGGCACTATCTTGAGGAATTTTTGTCGAGCAAATCGACCCTCAGTACTTATTTCCTCTTTAAGCTTGATTCTTATTCTGTCGGTATCTTTCCCCAAACCGCTAAGTACGGGTACGTAATCACACCAACATAGGTTGTCACGAAGTGGTGGGAATCAAACACGCACGCACACATATAAATGATGGGTTTCTTTCAGTTTCCATCTACCAAATCCACTCACAATGCTTTGGTCGGCCCAGGGCTTTAGCAGAGGAATCCTGTAGGTAGGAAGCCAGGTTCTTACCTCACAGCGACGCCTGCCCCTATAGTCGGAGCTCTGGTTTCGGTCTGTTATTTCTAATGCCATTTCGCGTTTTATGAATTGTTTTTACCAAAATTATTCGTGTTGTTGTTATCTCGAAGATGGTTAATGAGAGTTCCGGGTTTTGTCTGTTGCTCCACAAATCCTGTTTCAGGTTTGAGATGTTGTTTACATTCCGTTCCAGTTGGAAAGTGTTCCATTCTTTAGTGGTTTATTTAAGTTGTTGTAGTTGTTGTTGCTACTGTTGTTGTTGTTGTTGTTGTTGTTGTTGTTCTCTTCTTCTTCTTCTTCTTCTTCTTCTTCTTCTTCTCTTCTTCTTCTTCTTCTTCTTCTTCTTCTTCTTCTTCTTCTTCCTCCTCCTTCACCGCGTTCTTTTTTTAAAGATGTTTCCAAAAGGTTTAAGGAATCTGTTGATGGATTGGCATTTCTTGTTTCGAAGCGAAAATTTTAATCCCATCATTTTCTTCGTCGCATACCACCACCACCACCACCACCACCACCACTACTACTACTACTACTACTACTACTACTACTACTACTAATAATAATAATAATAATAATAATTCTGAAATTTTGGGGAGGAGGATAGTGGATGAAATCGATTCCAGTGTTCAAGTAAAGTCGATCTCGGCGTAATTTGAACTCAGCGCAGCGACGGGCGAAATACCTATTTCTTTACTACCCACAAGGGGCTAAACACAGAGAGGACAAACAAGGACAGACAAAGGGATTAGGTCTGGACCATGTGGGACTAGCGGATAGCAGAAGTGGGTGCAAAAGCCACATAAACCTGCTCGGACGATTTCAACTGTCTGGCGGGTACTGTCTGAATTTCCCGGATGTGCCAGCATCGACCCTGGTCTAACTGCATTGGGTCATCCAGGGCGTATCTGGATAGAATATTCTGTTGGCCAGTAGATAAGGATAGTATAAGTTGTCGACTCCTTAAAATTGTCAGCTACACAGGCCACAAATTTGTGATCTGTACAGTGGATTTAGATAGACTTTGTGGGCAGGGACCCGGTTACTGGAAGCTGAACACATAAGCTTACAGAGACCGGATTAGCAGGCGTTAACGTGGGTTAATCCTCAATAACAAATGGTAGTACACCCTGAAAAGGGAAATAACAATAGAATTGATTAGGTTTAGCAAGGCACTAGCGATACAAAAAAATATAATAGAGGGAAACCTAGTTAGGAATTTAGAAGAGGTGTTCAGAAGAGACATTGCGACCGACGCGCTGGCGGCATGATTGGTTCTGCACCAATACTTCAAGGTTAAGCACAAAGGATGCATTGTCTAACAAATGAGGGAACTAAAGCCTCTCGATGGGTCCTAGTGACTGAGGCTCAACGTTGCAACAAAGCCCCAATTCAGTCTTTGGTGGACCAAAGTGGGCGTACGGTACTTGAGCCAGAGCAGATCTGTGCGGCGTTTCAGCGGCACTTTGTCCAGCTCTTTGAGACGAATGGCGGTCCGGAACGCAGGATGGACTTAAGTGCCTATCTCGACAGCATGGCACGGCTCTCGGCAGGTGGTGGTAGTGGTGGTTGGGCGCTGTGAAAGGCTGATAACAGCTGCAGAAATACGGGATGCGATGATGGGCTGCACAGGGAGTAAATCGCCTGGTTTGGATGGTCTGACAGACTTTTTTGACGGCCTTTTAGCAGATAGCTACTGGCAGCAGAACGGGAGATTTCCTAGTTCTGTGAGTCGAGGAGCGGTGGCACTGCTGAGAAAGGACCCAAATAAGGGGAAAAAAATAGAAAATGTTCGGTCCGTAACGCTGCTGAACCTAAACTTCAAAATTTTGGCCCATGGTGCTTGTGAAGAGGTTGTCGCTTATCGCTGAAGAACTGATTCCTGAAGCCCAAACATGCGGCATTTCAAGCAAATCCATCCACGACAACCTCCACCTCAAGCGACACATCATAGACGGGCTAAGCAATGTGTGTGTGTGTGAGTGTGTGTGTGTGTGTGTGTGTGTGTGTGTGTGTGTGTGTGTGTGTGTGCGTGCGTGTGTGTATGCTAGCTTGGGTGGAGCTCTGATCAAATTAGATCAATCGATATGGTCGACCACTAATACTTGGCGGCTATTCTCACGGCAATGTCTGTAGTTCGGGTGAATGGTTACCTATCGGAGCCTTTCAGCATCATCCGTTCAGTCCGCCAATGGTGTCCTCTCTCGTCTCTTCTGTATGTAATGACTCTAGAGCTATTACTGCGGAAACTGGAGTCTCGAGCGGCATCCCACGCGGACTAAGACGTGGTAGAACCGTGTCAGCATACGTGGTGGTAGTGGTAGTAGTGGTGGTGGTCGTATTAATGGTGGTACTGGGCGTGAGAGGTATAGAAGGTAGAGGTTGCTAGCGGCGGTACCGGTTTGGGTGGCGGATTATGATAGAAGAGACACCTTTTTATTGGTGCAACACACATCAACATATACACACACACACGCACACACACACACACACATACACACACACACATACATACACACACACATACACACACACACACTCATGCTCACGCACGTATACAAACTTATGTACATCCACACATATACACACCCATACACGGACATACAAATATGCGCATATATGCACATATACACATACACAAATATACACACAGACACACACACATGCGCATACATACACATATATACACATATATACATACACATATACATACACAAAAGCATACACACATGTGTGTAGAAGCAGACACTCAAATACATGCAAACAAATACACATATACACACAAACACAAAAATATATACACATTTACGCACAAATGAACACATACACATACATTTACACATATACATACGTACACACAAATTGACAAAGATATATACACATATATGCACATACATATACAAACATATACAAATATATACATATACACAAATATATACACATGCACATATATACAAGCAAATGCGTACAAACAGACACAAAAATGCTGGCACAAATGCATATGTATATATACAAACATATACACAAATATATGCATAAACACACATATATAAACACACACAAATACAAAACAAAAATACACCCACTCATACACACACATACATGCATATACCCACATATACACACATACGCATACACACACATATTCACATACACACACATGCACAAATACAGACACAGATACATGCACATATACAAATATACGCACGTACATACACGCACACATGGAAGCATACATATACCCTAACGCACACAGACATACTCATACATACATATACACATACATATACATACACCAAAGGCATTTTTATGTATATTTTTTTGCTAGTCCTGTGTTTGTTTTATTTTAATATTTAATCACAGTTTTATTGTTATTGTTGTGGCTGTTGTTGTAGTTGTTGTTGTTGTAGTTGTTGTTGTTGTTGATGATGATGATGATGATGGTGATGATGATGATGTTGCAGATCTCGTGAAAATTGTCCGTTGTACTTCCTGAACTGTGTCAGTGATATAGGGGGCGCTTGCGTGACTGCCAAAACAATGAAACTCAGCCTCACGCCTCGGCCCACAGACGCTTTATGCAAATGAGGTCGGAGGCGGGTGGGGGTGGGGGTCAGGTGTGGGGGGACATTGTGTGTGATGCAGGCAGGCAGGCAAGACATAGTATTCGGTCATTCCAGAATGTCAGATTGTTTACAGAAATATGCATAATATATGGGTGCGTGTGTGTGTGTGTGTGTGTGTGTATGTATGTTTGTATGTATCTATGTATGTATGTGTGTACATGTATATGTAAGTGTATATGTATATGCGTTGGAGTACATATATATATATATATTAGTATATATGCGTGTGTGTGTTTGTGAAAATGTGAAAATGTAGATGTTGTTGTGTGTATGTATATATATATGTATAATGCATGTGTGTGGTCTATATATATGCGTACATATAGGTGTATATATATATGAGTGGGGGTATGTATATATACGTTCGCATATTTGCGTCTAGGTATGTCGTATTGCAAAAGTATGCAATGTATGTGTATATATAAATATGTGTGTGTATGTATATACGTATGTATGTATATAAGTGTGTGTGCGTGTGTGTGTATGTTTGTGTATAACCGATGCATTTGGACAGAAATACCTCATACTGGTACTAACCAGTTCTTCTGGCCATCCCAGTTACCTCCCTGACCCTTTTCTAGCGTCGCACATCTTACCAGATCGATAATATATTCACCAATCAACATTCTGGATATCGATATATTCCATGTAAAAGACTTGAACTTCAGGTTCTGTTTCAGCATAACTGCAACACAATCGTTTTAGACAAGTAAATCTATTAATTGCTGGCAAGGACGCTGTATTCCATCTTGAAACCATGGTATATTACGAAGTATATTAAAGGTCGACGAGTCAATAATTTGCCTTGCTCTTGTGTTAGCAATGCGATTTTCTCACTATTAAGTTTATAGATTCTCTATAGAATTCAGAACCAGCGCGGCAAGTTACAACATTTTGTAATCGAATAGACTATGCAAAGAATGCGATTGAAGATTACTAAGTAGGTATAGACTGTATATGCATATTTCAAGAGCTATTGCTCTTTCATCAGTACCACACGCAACTCATCAATTATCCACGAACAAGTTTAGTGCTGTAACGTATACACTCATTACCTATTTTCTGAAATCTCTAGAGCAAGGCTCAATATTGACTTGTAAGTCTTTAATATACTTGGTAGTATATTATGCATCCAAAACGAAATACGGTTTCTTTGCCAGCAATTAATATGTATGTACAGTTGCCAGGAATGTGTTTAATATTTAATTTGGTCGTTCAGATAGTGTTATACCTCTAAATTTAGTGGGTAATTAAGTAATGTGTTCATGGATGGTTGATGGGTTGGATGTGGTGCTGATGAAAGAGCAATAAGTCTTGAAATATGTATATACGTTCATTACCTATGTTTCTATCTCTGATTGCGTTGTTTACATGGAAGTATTTGTATACAAAATGTCGTAAGCTGCAGTACAAGGTATATATTCTATAATTATAAGGAAAATCTATTGAGGTAAACTCAAAAGTAACTGTTTATATGTGGTAACAAGTTTGCCTCCCAACCACATGGTTCTGGGTTCAGTCCCACTCCGTGGAACCTTGGGTAAATGTCTTCTAATATAGCCTTCAGCCAACAAAACCCCTGTTAGTGGATTCGGTTGACAGAAACTAAAAGACGCCCGTCCTATGTGTATGTGTGTGTGTGTGTGTGTGTGTGTATGTGTGTGTGTGTGTGTGTGTGTGTGTGTGTGTGGATGTGAGTTTGTTTGTGTGTGTGTATGCTAATGTCCTTGTGTCTGTGTTTGTCCTTCCGTCATCGCTTGACGACCTTTGTTGGTGTATTTACATCCCCATAACTCAGTAAAAGGGACTGATAGAATAGGTACCAGACCCGATTCGTTCGAGCAAAATTAAAGGTGGTGCCCCAGCATGACCACATTTTAATTACTGACGTCAAGTAAAAGAAAGTGAAAGAAGATACGTGTACCTACATATTTTACGCGTATATATGCATTTATGTATATATATATATATATATATATATATATATATATATATATATATATATATATATATATATATATATAAGCGGGAAAGAAGCAACAAGAATGGATAGGTTTTTAGTACAATCGTTTCATACAAGGACAGGCTTTATTAAAAGTTGTAAAAATTACAGCATATAAACGTGTCCCGTACTCATCAGCTAAAATACATGTGAGTTCTCTAGACATCCTAGTGGTTGAGGCTATACTCATGAAGTAATGTAGATAATTAAGTAACATAAACATAAACAAGATTTCCAAAGTTCATTACAGTTCTTTAAAGATGATGTACAGTCTTATCACAGAATTTAAAAAAAAGTTTTAATAGCATCACAGAGAAGGTGACCTAATCCATAGAGCACATATGAATTTCCAGAGATATGATGAGGGATTATATATATATATATATAATATATATATATATATATAACGGGAAGCTTTATGAAAATAGACAAAAGACGAAGGCAGGTGGAAAACAAACAAACAATTGTATTAGTATGGCGCTCAGGAAATATACGTCTGTGTGTGTGTCTGAGTATGAACGAATAAATATGGACGTATGTCTATGATTAAACGTATATATGTGTGTACGTATATAAATGTATACGTGGTCGTATGTACGTGTCTGTTTATGTGTGTATGTATGTATGTATGTATGTATATATATATGTATGTATGTGTGTACATATATATATATATATGCATATCTGTTTGCATACATACGTGTGTATGCTTGTATGAGCGTATATGTGTGTATATGTGTATGCACATGTGTATGTATATGCGCACGTATATTTACGTTACATATATGTATGTAAGTATACATATATGTATGTATGTATTATGCATGTACGTATGTTTGTATATATGTCATGTCTGCATGTCTGCATATGTACATGTAGCATGGAATGTGTGTTCTTGCCTTTACGGTGTCTTACTTCGATCCGTGTTCAGAAGCGCTGTTGTAATATTCAGCCATATTATTTTTCTACATTCCGCCATTTTAGATTCGCATTCCAGACGGATAATCATTACGAAATGGGACCAAATTGTTACTTCTGTGAATATAATCAAGGAAGTAACCTCTTATTTAATGTGAGATCAGTAATTTTGGTATTGATGTCGGAGAAGGCATTCATTGCGTATGAAACGAATATATAGGCGCAGGAGTGGCTATGTGGTAGGAAGTTTGCTTCGCAGCCACATGGTTCCGGGTTCAGTCCCACTGTGTGGCACCTTGGACAAGTGCCTTCTACTAGGTCCAAAGAAGAATGCCATAAATAAATGTATAATAAAACTGAACCCGGAACTATGTGGTTCGTAAGTTAGCTATGTGGTAAGTAGCTTGCTTACGAACCACATGGTTCCGGGTTCAGTCCCACTGCGTGACACCTTGGACAAGTGCCTTCTACTATAGCCTCGGGCCGACCAAAGCCTTGTGAGTGGACCTGGTAGACGGAAAATGAAAGAAGCCCGTCAAATATACATAGATATATATGTATATGTTTGTATGTCTGTGTTTGTCACCCCAACCATCGCTTGACAACAGATGTTGGTGTGTTTACAAGTCTGTAAAGTAGCGGTTCGGCAAAAAAGACCGATAGAATAAGTACAAAGCTTACAAAGAATAAGTCCTGGGGTCGATTTGTTTGACTAAAGGCGGTGCTCCAGCTTGGTCGCAGTCAAGTGACTGAAACAAGTAAAAGAATAAAAGAATATAGTCAAGATTTTCTCTATAGATATTCCATAGAATTCAAAGCAAGCTGTGGAGGTTACGACGTTTCGCAAACTTATATATATATATATATATATATATATATATGCATATCTGTTTGCATACATACGTGTGTATACATACGTATCCGAAATGTCGCAACTGACAGTACTCGCTCGGGAATCTATAGAACATCTCTAAAGAAATAAACTTGAAAGTGAGAATATCGCACTGCTAACACAAAGAAAGACAATATTGACTCGGGAACCTGTAATATACATGGTAGTATATTATGGCTGTAAAACGAAATATTGTGCCCTTGCCAGAAATCAATAAATATAGTTTTATACCAAACATGCACCCTCTCACGTCGATGGTCGGTAAATATATGTAACTCTACATCTGCTGTTGGCGATTTCTTTTCCTTATTTGGACTTTTCCATTTCTCCTTTCTGATGAGGAGCTACGCTCAAAACGTCAATAACTCCCTTCTTTTACTGAGTGTCAAGCTAATACATTCCATGTACATGTACTCTCATTGTCTGTTATGGTTAACTTTTTTTTATTATATAGTTATTTGAATTGACTACTTACATACATACATACATACATACATACATACATACATACATACATACATACATACATACTTCTGCCTGAACAGGCATTGATAGCAGAGTTCGTACGGAAAGTTGTAACTGATTATTAAAAGGGTGTTGAAATCATTTTCTTTTTATATTTGGATCATAAATATATTATATGTGTGTGTGCGCGCGTGTATGTATGTATGTATGTATGTATGTATATATATATATATATATGTATGTATGTATGTATGTATATATATATATATATATGTATGTATATATATATATATTATATATATATATATATAATATATATATATATATATATATATATATATATATATATAATATATATATATATATATATATGTATATATATGTTAGGTCATCTCATAAAGAATGCAGTTTTTTTCAACTGCATGAAATAAAAGTCGGAAGGGGACATGATAAACTACCTGCATCAACTTGCTATAAAAGCAGGTTGTAATTTTACACTGTGCTTATTCTTAGTGCAAGTTTTGAAGCGTGAAGTTCGATTTTAACAGTTGTTTTTTCAAAGCTATAATGGAAGTCACAAAGGAGCGTATTCGGCATATTTTGCTTTCAATAAAGGCAACAACACAACGGAAAGTGTGGGGAATATTAATGCAGAGAAAGGTGTTCTTCTAATGCACGCTAATATACAGCGAGGTTGACATTCCAAAGGCTGGATCAGTTTTAATGGGAAATGACGCGCCACTCGTTACTCTATCTGAAAATCATTTATTCTGCTGTCTTCAAAATCATTTGGATGGAAAAAATATGAATTTTGTAGACGAGTTCAGAACGGTACTGGAGGAGTATTTTTCGTCACGGTGAAGTGAATTTTGGAAGAGGGGCCTTGCAAGTCTACCAGACAGATGGAAGAGCATTGTAGAAAATGAAGGAGAGCATATTTTAGATTAAAAAAGAACTTTGTTTATCTTAATTCTGAAAATTAAAAGTATAAAAAAACAGCATCATTTATATGGGATGACTATATATATATATATATACAGAGAGAGAGAGAGAGAAAGAGAGAGAGAGAGAGAGAGAGAGAGAGAGAGAGATACGTTTCTGCTTCGTACTGCGGTACTTATCTAAGCAACTGCTCAAATAATTGCATGTAAAAATCTGAAGATGTTGACTTGTTACATCCGTAAATTGCATTACAAATGAGTTTTTCAGCAACACGATATCAACATCTACTGGAACCACTATTGTATCTTATTGAGTAGAATTTCTTTTCCAGAAACCTAAATCATGTTTGTGCAAAATGCGCCACTCTGCTCTCCGGATATAAATCTTAAGCTTCTAACTGGGTATCGAATCTATAAATTTCGTCACGGATGTATTTTTGAGAAATTCTGTTTAACATCTGTTACGACCTCTGATTCATATTTTTTTTCTTATCCTCAGACATTATGCCTTGATGTTGGTCCAAAATAAATTACTCTACTTATTTATCTAACGCTATTAACCGCATATTGAATCTGCTAACTTTGGCACAGTGTTTTTCAGAACCACTTTGTTAACATCTACTGGGGCATTCGTTTATATCACTGTGAATAAATTTTCAAATACCAAAACGTTATGTCTGGTCTGCTGAGGTTCTACTTTACATAAGTGTTGGTATAAACATTCCCCATCACTGTTTCTCTGTCGTGTTATGAGCGATTGTAACCTCTGGTCAGGACTAAACCTTTCTTTGAAAGTTTTGCCAAGTTTTCTTTCGTCCGTCTACGAGCGATATTTAGATATCGCTCGTAGACGGACGAAAGAAAACTGTGCCGCCCGCAGAGTGGTTGATAAGCCTTTTACGGGACCAATGTATTGTTAGCTCTGGACTTTCACAGCTATTACTCAAACCTCTTCAGACGCAAGGGGCCCTTTTTCTATGCAACTACGTCATGTACAGTTGAGTACATTAGAGCCAGCCTTCACTTTCGAGCAAGTATGACCTGGTGACATGGACAGAGATTTCTCTAATTGTTTACAAACAGACATAGATGAGCATTGACCAAGCGCAACATCCAGCATACGGTGACCGGGGTGGGTGGGTGAGCTGCACCCGGATGGTACTCATTTGCAGCTGAATAGACTGAAGCAATGCGAAATGATGTGTCGGGATCAAGGACATAACCGTACCCGCTCCAGGAATCGAACTGAAGATTCTATGTTTATGAGCCAAACACCGTAACCACGAGGTCACAGGTTTTCATATGACTGCGTCATGTAAATGTCCCCTACCTGCGGATTGATGGCCATCCCATAAAGGAAAGTCTTCCGAGTATTTATTAACACTTTTACTACTCCCAAGCAACGTTTTTCCCTTTCACAACCTTGTAGGAAAGATGCGTATGAGACATTCGGGTATAGCCGTTTTGGCGCCGCCGACTCGACGTTGGCTTATTTCACATGGCACGTTCTAATGTTTTCCGTTTTCTCTCCCCTCCCCTTCTCTCTCACTCACTCTCTCTCGCTCACTCTCTCTTTATTTTTATCAGTGTGAATACATTTCTATTTATACATCTGAGGAGAAGGAATGTGTTTATGTGTCTTATGTTCAATTTCTAATTGTTGTGTCTCTGTCTCTCTTCCCCCCTCTCCCTGTCTCTCTGTCTAACTCTTTCTCCCTTAATGTGTGTCAACATATTTACCTTCATGTTTATGAGGAGAGAGAAAGTGTTGTCAATCGTTTTCAATTAAGAAATTGTAGTGTCTCTATCTCTCTTTCCTTTACTCTATCTCTCTTTCCTTTACTCTATCTCTCTGTGTCTCTCTTTCTCTCCATATCTCCGTATCTTGCTCTCTCTCTCTTTTTAAGTGTGTCAACACAAATTCTCCTTATGTGTATGAGGACGGGAAAAATGTTTAAGTCAATCGTGCTCTGTCTCTCGTACCACCTCTCCCGCTTTCTTTCTCTTTCTCTCTTTCTTTCTCTCTCTCTTTTTTTCTGTCATTCTCTCACTCACTCTCTGCCTGTCTGTCTGTCTGTCTGTCTCTCTCCCTCCCTCTCCTTCCCCCTCTCTCTCTACGCCTATGAGTATATCCATTTATATTTATAACTTAATAGTTTCAACCATGTGCGTACCGCCATGCTGGAGCACCACGAGAAGAAGGAAAGCGTTTCTGTCGATTATGCTTAATCACTATATTCTTAAGCTATTCTCTCTCTCTCTCTCTCTCTCTCTCTCTTCCTTTCGATCTCTCCTTTATCTGCATGTGTGTATATTTATACACATACGTACCCCTCTCTGTATATGTGTATATTTCTACACGCACATGTGTGTGTGTGATGTATGTGTGATGTGTGTATGTCCTTTTCTCCAGTGTCATAAAGTACTGTCGCCAAAATAGGCTCTTTGTCCACTTCAGCACCGCCAGATCGCCAGCGACCAAACAGCAGCTCCCAAAAGTCTCATCCTGAAAAAAAAGATACAATTTACCCACTACATCC
>NW_021835500.1:37500-39446 GCF_006345805.1 Octopus sinensis
TTTTAAAAAATCTGGTGCTTATTCTGCTGCTCTCTTTTGCCAAACAGCTATGTTACGGGAACGTAAATAGACCAACACCGGTTGCCAGGCATTGGTAGACACACACACACACATGCATTTGCATTCAGTACATTTAGAATGCCTTACCGTCCGTTTGTGTATTACTAATATGTGTTTGACTTCTGAAAATATTATTCACGTAACACAATACACTCCTATTGACCAATTCGTGCGTGTGTGTGTGCGTATATATATATGTATATATATAAATACAATAAAAGGCTTCCAAATAGGAAAGCGTTGTGCTAGAACACAAATCCCTGGATTCTAAAGGTTGTCCCACTGAAGAAACTGGTCTTCAGCAAATACTTTTTTGCTGGAAATAGTTAGAAACCGTCGATCTGGGATATAGTTGAGATGGTAAATGATTTTAATTTTCATTCCTTTCATGAATTTATCCCTTTTTGTGTTCTAGCACAACACTTCCTTATTTGGAAACCTCTCATTGTATTTCTATATGAATACTATATAGTCTAATGACTAATTCGTTTTTTGTGCTAGGCCACTGGTAATAATAATTTATTATTACCCTATTTTATTATGTATATTATATATATATATATGTATGTATGTATGTATGTATATATGTATGTATGTATGTACGTACGATGGGCTTCTTTCAGTTTCTGTCTAGGAAATCCACTCACAAGGCTTTGGTCGGCCTGAGGCTATAATAGAAAACACTTACCCAAGGTGCTATGCAGTGGGACTGAACCCGGAACCATGTGATTGGGAAGCAAGATTCTTACCACACGGCCACACCTGCGCCTAATTTACGTAATTTAATGCATAGAATTCTATAAAATTCTGTGTAAATAATAAAATTATGCTTTGCAAATTGATACAAGGCCAGTGATTATGAGAGGAGACGATCAGATGATGTCGCCCACCCTGCACTTTATTGGTACTTTATTTCATCGATCTGGTGAGGATCGAAGACAATACTGGCTTTGGTGAGGGATGAACACAGAATTTAAAGAGGCCGGAATAATTGCAGGGAAGAGAGTTGTTAGATGCTCTACCGTTTCAGAGAGAGAAAGAAGAGTGAAGCAGGAGGGAAGGAAAGAAAGAAAGAAAGAAAGAAGGAAGGAAGGAAAGAAGGAAGGAAGGAAGGAAGGAAGGAAGGAAAGAAGGAAGGAAGGAAGGAAGGAGGGAAGGAAAGAAGGAAGGAAGGAAGGAAGGAAAGAAGGAAGGAAAGAAGGAATGAAGGAGGGAAGGAAAGAAGGAAGGAAGGAAGGAAGGAAGGAAGGAAGGAAGGAAGGAAAGAAGGAAGAGGGCAAATTAAGAAGGCAAAAATGATGAGGAAGGAAAGATGGAAGAAGAAGATGGAAGGAAGAAAGAAAGAAAAGAAAGAATGAAGAGAACGATATTATGGAAACTGAAACAAATATATGATGAGAAGTAAGATGCGGAGAGAATGAAAGACAAACTGACATTTAGGAGGAAGAAAGACATGGACGAGCGAATGAACGAAAGAAAGAAACAAAGGATGAAAAAGAAACAAACAATGAGGAAGTGAAAGAAAAAATAAAGGAAGAGAAATGAAGAACGAACGAGAGAAATAAATAAAGAAAGAAAGAAAAGAAAGAACGAACGAGTGAAATAATTGAATTAAAAAGAGAGAATAAAAGGAAAAAACAAAGAAAGAAAGAACGAATGAGCGTTAGGAAGAAAGGAAGGAAAGAAGGACGAAACAAGGAACGAACGAGCAAAAGAAATAAATACAAAAAGAGAAAAAGAAAGAATGAAAGGAAGAATGAAAGAACGAGCGAAAGAAAGCAAGAAACAAAGAAAGAACGAAACGAACAACGAATGAGCGAAATAAGGGAAGGAAGGAAGAAAGAAAGAAAGAAAGAAGGAAGGAAGAAAGAAAGAAAAGAAAGAAC
>NW_021835501.1:0-10000 GCF_006345805.1 Octopus sinensis
CTTGCGAACTCTATGTTATGGGGACGTAAACACACAAGCATCTGTTGTCAAGCGATGGCGGGGTGACAAACACGGACACACAAACACACCCATACTCACACATACGACAGGCTTCTTTCAGTTTCCGTCTACCAAATCCACTCACAAGGCTTTGGTCGGCCCGAGGCTATATTAGAAGACACTCGCCCAAGGTGCCACGCAGTGGGAATGAACCCGGAACCATGTGGTTGGTAAGCAAGTTAGTTACCACACAGCCATTCCTGCGCATATG
Source organism: Octopus sinensis (assembly GCF_006345805.1). Lineage (NCBI taxonomy): Eukaryota > Metazoa > Mollusca > Cephalopoda > Octopoda > Octopodidae > Octopus > Octopus sinensis. The sequence goes on from NW_021835501.1 coordinate 272, forward strand.
TTAGACTTCTGCTGTATTTGGATAAATTAATCCCTATTAGTATCACTATCTCTGAATAAATGACAAGAAGGCCACGGATGGGATCAGTCTTTGTTTGATTATAGGTAGAATCGTTAGCACGCCGGTCGACATACTCAGTGATATTTCGTCTGTCGCAATGTTCTGGGTTCAAATTCCGCCGAGGTCGTCGACTTTGCCTTTCATCCTTCCGGGATCGATTAAATAAGTACCAGTTACGCACTGGGGTCGAGATAATCGACTTAATCTGTTTGTCTGTCCTTGTTTGTCCTCTCTGAGTTTAACCCCTTGTGGGTAGTTAACAAATAGGTATTTCATCTGCCGTTACGTTCTGAGTTCAAATTCTGCCGAGGTCGACTTTGCCGTTCATCCTTTCGAAATCGATAAATTAAGTACCAGTTGAGTACTGGGGTTGATGTAATCGACTACCCCCCATCCCCCAAATTTCAGGCCTTGTGCCTATAGTAGAAAGGATTATAGGCCAACTAAAAAAATGGGTGACCTAGGGCTATACAACGACAGCAACAACAGCAAGAAGAAGAAGAAGAACAACAACAACAACAACTGCAAGAAGAAGAAGAACAACAATCGTAATAACAAGATTTTATTGAAGATCGGGTTCTCGTGGAAAATGTGCAAACGAAAGCTACGGTATTGATTAGGTATGAAAGGATTTGCTTGTTGTGAGAGAAAGACGGCTGAGTTCTTGAAACACACACACACATACACACACAGAGTGTGTTTGTGTGTGTCTGTGTAAGAGAGAGAGAGAGAGAGAGAGAGAGAGAGAGAGAGAAAGGGCGAGAAGAAGGGGAGAGAGAAAAAGAGAAAGAGAGAGCGAGAAGGAGGAGTGAGAGAAAGAGAGAGAAAAAGAGGGCGAGAAGGAGAAGGGGTGAGATAGAAAGAGAAAGAGAGGGCGAGAAGGAAGAGAGAGAGAGAAAGAGAGGGCGAGAAGAAGGGGAGTGAGAGAGAGAGAAAAAGAGGGCGAGAAGGAGAAGGGGTGAGATAGAAAGAGAAAGAGAGGGCGAGGAGGAGGAGAGAGAGAGAGAGAAAGAGAGGGCGAGAAGGAGGAGAGAGAGAAAGAAAGGGCGAGAAGGAGAAGGAGAGAGAGAGAGAGAGAACGAGAAAGAGAGGGCGAGAAGGAGGAGGAGAGAGAAAGAGAAAGAGTGGCGAGAAGGAGGAGAGAGAGAGAGAAAGAAAGGGCGAGAAGGAGAAGGAGAGAGAGAGAGAAAGAGAAGGAGGAGGAGAGAGAGAGAAAGAGAGAGAGAAAGGGCGAGAAGGAGGAGAGAGAGAGAGAAAGAGAGGGCGAGAAGGAGGAGGAAGAGAGAGAGAGATGATATGTGTCCACAGAGGTATTACATGTGCCAATAAAAGGCATTATATGCCCAAAGAGGCGAAGCTAGCCTTAGTAAAAAAAGACGGAATCTTATAATTACATCAAGCAATCAACTAAAAGCCGGCTATTCATATGAATTATTGGAGAATCGATGAAAAAAAGAAAAAAAAGAAAAAGAAAAGCATTCAAGGAGAGAAAGCTTAAAAAGAAACGAAAATAACAGCAAAAAAACCAAAACAAACCTTTCCTGAGAGCTAGAGGATCCGTACAGAAAGGAGGAATCGATTGGTGAAAGGAGGTTTGAGGTTTGGCCGAGCCAAGTCGAACGAAGACAAACCAATCAATTGAAGAATGGGGGCTTTTGACGTGAGGAATATTGATTTCTAACTTTGGTACAAAACTCTCAAAAAATTTGGCGAAGGGTTGAAGGAAGAAGCGCTTGCTGTCGTTCCAATCAATCCCGATGCATGCCTGGCACCGTCAGTTATCTTCGGTAGTTTGTCTTTTATACTTGTTTCCGTCTTTGGACTGCGGCCATGCTGGGGCCTCCACCACGAAGGCTTTTAGTCGGACAAATCGACTCCAGTACTTTCGTTTCTTTATCATTTTTTTCAAAGGCTGCAGCTTATTCTATTGGACTCTTTTGTCGAACTGCTAAGTTACTTTGATGTAAACAAGCCAACACCGATTGTCAGACTGTGTTAGGGGTACACACACACACACACACACACTCACACACACACATACACACACACACACACACACACACACACACTATATATATATATATATATTATATATTACGGAGATGTACTCGCATAGCAAGTGATTTGATCTGAGATCGTGTGCTGGAACGAAAACAATTGCAGCGTGGAAGGTATTTGTAAGCCATTTAAGAAACACACAAAAGCCGTTTGTCAGTGAACGGGTCGCGGATTTTAGCGACGAAAATATTTTGACAAATTAAACTTAAATGTTGAAGTGAATCGAACGGCTTTTGTGTGTTTCTTAAATGGCTTACAAACACCTTCCACGCTGCATAGTGTTTTACTCATTATCTTTTATTAAACTTTTAATACTTTTGATATATATTAAAAATAATATAAATTAATTAATTTTATGTATTGGCTTAAGTTTTTCATTGTTTGTTTCCTAATAGTGGTTTTTATCTCTAATTTATATATATATATATTTATATTTATATATATATATATATATATATATATATATATATAGATATATAATATATTCTAATATCAGGGTAATAAAGATTTTAGAAATTTTTACTACCAGTGGTCTAGCGTATAGAAAAAATTAGTCCATAGACTATATATTATTCGTATAAAATACAGTGTACATTTAAACACATTAAGAGGTTCCCATCATAGGACTCCCTTACGCTAGGAGGAACAGCTAAAGTCCAAACCACTAATTAGGGATAAATTCTCGAAGGGAATGAAAAATAAAAACATTTACCCTCTATATCCTGGACCACGGTTTCTGACTTATTTTAGCAAATATTTTATTTTATTTTATTTGCTAAAATAAGTCAGAAACCATGGTCCAGGAAATAGATGGTAAACGTTTTTATTTTTCATTCCCTTCGAGAATTTAACCCTAATTAGTGGTTTGGACTTTAGCTGTTCCTCCTAGCGTAAGGAAGTCCTATGATGGAAACCTCTTAATGTGTTTAAATGTACACTGTATTATATATATATATATATATATATGTACACACAGACACGCGCGCGCGCGTATTGAAAAGGTAAAGGTAATGTAAAGACCCTCTTCGCTCATGAATGACCATGAGATTGTACCTAGAAAGTTCCCCTCCGAGGCACAAGTCCGGGCAAGGTTGATTGTAAAAGACCAACAGTCACCCATGCATACCAGCCTGCCCTCTACACGCCACCGATGTTACCCAAAGGAAAGGCAAGGGCCGATACAGCTTGGCACCAGTGATGTCGCAACTCATTTCTACAGCTGAGTGAACTGGAGCAACGTGAAAATAAAGTGTCTTGCTCAAGAACACAACACACAGCCCGGTCCTGGAATCGAACTCACTACCTCATGATTGTGAGCACGATGCTCTAACCACCGAGCCATCCGCCTTCACGTGCTGAAAAGAAATATGCCAATTTACCATACGTACAGACATGTAACCTATGTAGTTGATACACAAACAGGTCAAATTTACTTATTTCTCTGTAGATTGAAGACAAAACGATGAACAGACTTGATTGAATTTTGACTCTTCTTGGGGTCTCATTAGAGGTGTCTACGTCACTTGTCCAATCGCAGAGAAACAGGCGCCCAGTCTATTTATGGATGGATGGAAGCACTCCGTCGGTTACGACGATGAGGGTTCCGGTTGATCCGAATCAACGGAACAGCCTGCTCGTGAAATTAACGTGTAAGTGGCTGAGCACTCCACAGACACGTGTACCCTTAACGTAGTTCTCGGGGATATTAGCGTGACACAGAGAGTGACAAGGCCGGCCCTTTGAAATACAGGTACAACAGAAACAGGAAGTAAGAGTGAGAGAAAGTTGTGGTGAAAGAGTACAGCAGGGATCACCACCATCCCCTGCCGGAGCCTCGTGGAGCTTTAGGTGTTTTCGCTCAATAAACACTCACAACGCCCGGTCTGGGAATCGAAACCGCGAGTCCGCTGCCCTAACCACTGGGCCATTGCGCCTCCAGTCTATTTATATACATCTAGTCGCTGCAGAGATTGGAGCCGCTAACTTGTATACGAAAAGTATTTACGGTTGATATTTGATATTAGCGGCCTGTCAACGGGGATCTAAGACTAGACAGTACCATGGCATGATGCAATATATGTAAGCTAAGTAGCAGGCATATAAACAGGGCAGTCTTGACAATTTCTCTGTTGATGGAAAAAAAAAAAAAATGATGAGCAGCCTTACTCGATTTTCGTACCTTACTGAGTTCTCAGAGTTGTGTACATCACTTGAGAAACAAGTAGCTAATCTGTTTATATGAAACATCGTATATAGGTTCAGTACACGATCGTTTTTCAGAAAACGATGGCGTTATCATGTTGCGTCATTCAAAAGTTCAGCGTATCTCTGGACAATCTCTATCTCTCTTTTACTCATTTACTTGTTTCAGTCATTTGACTGCGGCCATGCTGGAGCACCGCCTTTAGTCGAGCAACTCGACCCCGGGACTTATTCTTTGTGAGCCCAGTACTTATTCTATCGGTCTCTTTTTGCCGAACCGCTAAGTGACGGGGATGTAAACACACCAGCATCGGTTGTCAAGCAATGCTAGGGGGACAAACACAGACACACAAACACACACATGCATATATATACATATACATATATACGACGGGCTTCTTTCAGTTTCCGTCTACCAAATCCACTCACAAGGCTTTGGTCGGCCCGAGGTTATAGTAGAAGACACTTGCCCAAGGTGCCACGCCGTGGGACTGAACCCGGAACCATGTGGTTGGTAAACAAGCTACTTACCACACAGCCACTCCTGCGCCTATAGTATATAATCTAATATGGAATCTGACGGAAAAAATAAAATACAATGCAGCATCTTATGGTCCGTGATAAAAGGTGTATATATATACATACATATATATATATATATATATAATATATATATATAATATATATATATATATATGATGCAAACTTCAGATTATGCAATCTTTGCTTGGAATAGAGTCTGTGTATATTACTATATAAGGAAGAAATAATCAGCAAACGTTCAGAAATTATGAAATCTAACCACAGATTTGAAAAACTTTCAGGGAATATAGGAAAACAAAATTTAATGGAGTATGCTTAATTGTTTTACTAACACCTTGGAAAACTTCAATACGGTATATGAAAAATAACTATCTGAAAAATAAAATATGGTTAAGATTCCTGGCTTTCACTCGGGCGGCCGGGGTTCGGTTCCCGGCATGGGAACGCATGGTTTTCAAAGTGGTGCTCCAGCATGGCTACAGAACAAATGACTGAAACAAGTAAAAGAATAAAAGAATATAAATAGATAATATTTTGAAAAACTAGTCCTCAGAATGTACGAACTTTGTATATGTATATTTGTGTAGAAATATACATACATAGATGCGCGCACACGCACACACACACACACACACACAGAGGCGTGCATGCCCTTCGCCCTAGTATTTTTGTAAGGGTATGACTATATGAGTGAACGGGTAAATGTGTGACTGTCTCTATAAATATGTTGTTTTCATTATTTATTCTTTATAAATATTATATACATATAGATATATATAATGGCATGAGAATTGGTTCCTGATTCCTTGAGCGTTCAACACCATTTTAATTATCCGCTTGATTTATTAAGTCGTTGCCTCAAAAAAACAAGCCAAAAAAAAAAAAAAGGAAAAAAAACAAACAAAACAACACATCTTTGCAAAAAAATAACCTAGTTTTATCTGGCCAGAAAAAAATGTCTTTGTCTCTGTGTTCGTGGGAGCGAGAGAGTATGATAAATATTTTTGACAATTAGCCATAGATAACACAGCAATATCAAACTACAAGCAGGAACTGTGGATCTTTTCGGTTTGAACGGCAGTTTTTAACATAATTTGTAGGTAACTAAAAAATTTTAAACTTCGTATACTGATAGAAGGTGTTTATAAAATATCTTTTTCTCTCGGCTTTATTGAGAAAATTCTATAGTTTGTAAGATATTTGTTGTTTTTTTCTTCAATTTCTGCAATTTCAACCAATCAATGACGTCTATTGAGGTAAAAAAAAACATTCTGTGCCGTATGAATATGTCCCTCGTTTAAGAAACAGATTGGGTTTATTTACATTTCTGAAGAAAAAAAGATACCTTTTTCCCCCACCCCTAACTAACCCTAACCCTAAAACAAATTGAAATGCAATAGATCGATACTAGGGTCATAATGATGGGTGACAATTTCATATGACACCGCTAGAAAAAACTGCCGTTCAAACCGAGAAGATCCCCTTTGGGATCCTCCCGTCCGGAAGACATTAACTATTAACAGACATTCTGGAGATACATATTACCTTATATATGTTATGTGTTCATTTATTTTTTCATCTATGAATTTCATTCTTTTTTTTCTCTTCGATTCATGCTATTTCTTGACTGGTTAATTTCGATTTGTGTTTTTTTATGCATTTGTTTTTTGTTTTAACTATGAGATGTTAACGAAATGATAAGAACATCTTCAACAAATAGTATACATTCTTTGAAATACTGGGGCCCCAACAATCTGAGCTACCCAGCTTACCGGAATTACAACGGCAAGTGATCTTTCCTTCGTTCCCCCCAGCTTGCTGGCGTCAGCTCATAGTAGGACCACTCACTCGAGCCATCCTCGTCACATTCACACTCACGTTTCAAAACATTTACTGGGAAAGTGACGGAGCAGCACATCTTTCTTAACCCCACTCACTTTCAAATTAAAATAAAATTTTAAAAATGTCGATGAGGTCTTGGTCGAAAAGTCTCTGTCTTCAGTTTGCTCCATTTCATCTAAATATTAGGTTGTCCCAAAAGTTCGTAAACACTTGCGAAAATTGAATTTTTACTCGCCAAGTACTAACAAAAACAACAAAAATTATTCCTCAAAATAAAGACCATTATTTTCCAAGACTTTCTACGAACTTTTGGGACAACCTTATAAAAGCAATAACAACAGTGGTGGTATTAAATAGTAGTAACGCTAACAAAAATAACAAGAAAAACGATAAGAATAAGTCGTAAGAGTAACAATAGTCATACAATACTACGCAGCAAACACCAGCAAATATATACAAAATTTAGATAAGACCAGAATACTGAATGTGATTCATCTAATGTAATCAGGAAAACCAGGAATGATGAAACGAATAGCAAAAATAGAAACAGGTAAATCACATGGTATAATCCTACACACAATTACTTTGTATAAACCCAAATTTTTCAAATGGTTTTCTTTGTATTTAAAAATAACTTCTCCCATCACCATAAATACCAATACGTACTTAATAAACTACCCAACTCTACCATTCACAATCTTGTCGATAGCATTGTAGGGGGTAATGCATATAAGTACTTGAAGACTAAGGAGGCGCAATGGCCCAGTGATTAGGGCAGCGGACTCGTGGTCGGAGGATCGCGGTTTCGATTCCCAGACCGGGCGTTGTGTATGTTTATTGAGCGAAAACACCTAAAAGCTCCACGAGGCTCCGGCAGGGGTGGGGGTGGCGACCCCTGTTGTACTCTTTCGCCCCAACTTTCTCTCACTCTTTCTTCCTGTTTCTTGAGTAACACTGCGATGGACTGGGGGGAACACATACGCCACAGAAACCGGGAAACCGGGTTCATGAGCCTGGCTAGGATTGAAAAGGGCGAAAAAAAATAACAACAAAAAAAAAAAACTTGAAGACTAAGGTTCTTTCCCACTAAACTAGGAAGAATTACCAAATACCATTCGTTCATAGCTGCAGTATATGACTGGCCTTCAAATACTAGACATAATTAATGATAGCTATTTGAATAATCACTGTTCAAACATCCAAGCGATGGCTTCTCGTGCAAATTTCTTCACGGCGAAAAACATTCAAACCTCACCAATGAGCTTTATTCAAATAATGAAATGTTTAATACTAACCCTACTAGAACAGCTAAAATTAGTAATAAGTCTAAAACGTGTAAATCAAAGAATGACAATGCCTGTCAGTTAAACAGAAATTGTCTTGTCAAAAACATAGTATACAGATGTAGGGTAATTACATGTGCATACTCTAAGCCAGTGTTTCTCAACCTCCTTACCCTTGCGTAACCCTTAAAATAAATTACATATGTCAAGGAATCCCTGCACAAAAAAACAAAAAACAAAATTATATACTATATCTTTCACATACTTTTTCATCGTAGTTCACGTGGTAAATATTATCTATTAATATATATATATATATATATATATATATATATATATATATATTGGAGCAATCTCGAGTATAACCAGCCGAAATTGCAAAGATAATCTGGAACTCAACTGAGGAAAGGAAACTCCGAATGACCCGTCCTTGTTTTCTTTGTATCGTCTATCTGGATGTTTTGTTGTCCCTTTTTTGTATCACCTAACTGTCTGGATGTTTTGCGTTCTTGTTTTGTATTATATATATATATATATATATATATATATACATACATACATACATACATACAGACATACACATGCACATAAACACACACAAACATATGGTTGTTATATTTTTTTGATCACATAATAGGTTAGATATGATGATGTTTATATTACAATATTACAATAACCAATTATATGTTGTGCATGTATAGTAATATTACGATCATGAAATTAGCATTAGCTTATCTCACTCTTTCTCGCGGAACCCCTAGGAACCGTTCGTGGAATCTTAAGGTTCCGGAGAGCCTCGGTTGAGAAACGCCGCTCTAAGCCAACATTTTAAAGAAACGCTTTTATACACATGTGCATTCTTTAAAAAACCCAAAATTGGTGCACTGAAGTTTATTAGATAAATTTGTGTGGCAACTCAAAAATTTAAACATTGACTTGCAGTGGATCATAGTAAAATTCTAAACTCCATGCATGACAGAACGCAAGCTATGACGATTATGCTGTCAGGAAGTAACAGAAACTTAATTTTCGGTACATCACGTCTAAATAAACGAAATGAAGTAATCCTGAAATACAACCACAAATTTCTTCGTATTTTCAATTTTTCTTTTTAAATAATAGTTTCAAAAAATGTTTGTTTATGACTAAGGGCCAGCAGTTTTTTTGAGGGGAGTAGGAAGTCGATTACCTCGACCCAGTACTTGACTGGTAGTTATTTCATCAACCTTGAAAGGATGGAAGGCAAAAGTCGACCTTGGCAGAATTCGAGGATCTTTTCGGTTTGAACGGCAGTTTTTTCTAGCGGTGTCATATGAAATTGTTACCCATAATTATGACCCTAGATTCAATCTGTTGCATTTCAATCTCTTTTAGGGTTAGGGTTAGTTAGGGTTAAGGTTAGGGGTGGGGGAAGGGTATCTTTTTTTCTTCATAAATGTAAATAAACCCAATCTGTTTCTTAAACGAGGGACATATTCATACGGCACAGAATGCTTTTTAACTCAATAGACGTCACTGATTGGTTGAAATTGCAGAAATTGAAGAAAAAAAAACAACAAATATCTTACACACTATAGAATTTTCTCAATAAAGCCAAGAGAAAAAGATGTTTTATAAACACATTCTACCAGTATACGAAGTTCAAAAGTGTTTTAGTTACCTAGAAATTATGTTAAAAACTGCCGTTCAAACCGAAAAGATCCGAATTCGAATATAAAACGTAAAGACGGACAAAATAGCG
>NW_021835501.1:12500-20000 GCF_006345805.1 Octopus sinensis
CTTGTTTTATTTATATTTCCTGAGCGCCATACTAATACAATTGTTCGTTTGTTTTCCACCTGCCTTCGTCTTTTGTCTATTTTCATAAAGCTTCCCGTTATATATATATATATATATATATATATATATATATATATATATATATATATATATATATATATATATATATATATATATATGTAAATATGTATATATGTATTTATGTATGTATATACATATGCATGTATGCATATTGTTGACGTCATAAGAATTTTTAGTATAAACTCTGAGAGAACATGAAATAATTTAGTTTTGGGAAAGTTGGATCTCGAAGCAGATAAAGCTATAAATAATGAAATGTAAATATTGGGTTAAAATGCTTTAGTGCTTTGGATAGAAAACCTCGAAGGCTACCAGTGGGACTCGAACCTACATCTCCTGTACTAAATGGCTGTAAAATTTATAATTGTGTGTATGTCGGCACATTTAGCTGTGCGTGAATGTGTCTGTTTGTGTATATACATCCATAGGCATGTGCATGTATGTGTACTCGTATAAGATTATTACTTCGTGAGTATACACGCACACACTTATATAATGCAACCTACGTAGAAGATATAAAAATAGCGCGAATTTAACTATTTCTTCGCAGATTGAAAAATGACGAACAACCTTAATCAATTTTCGGACCTTATTGAGTTCTCATCAGAGATTTCTATATCACTTGACCAATTCCACATAAACAAGTACCCATGCTGTTTACAGCAACAAATCCAGGAGTTTAAGAGAAAACATATGTATCTATGTGCATATGTGAACGTACATATATGTATGCATACATACATACATACATACATACATACATACATACATACATACACTCACAAGGCAAGGGTCTACACGAGCAGGGCCGTATTAAGACCCATAGAGACCCGAAGCACTTAAAAGATTTTGGTTCCTCCAATATGCAATTGAAAATATAAACCATAATAAGCCATAAAATAAAATTTCCTTTTCAAAATCAAACAAAATTAACAGTAAAATGCAAAATAATGTTTAATTTTGTAAGCTTACGCTTCTTATTTGTGGTGGCACATGGCCTAGTGGTTAGAGCAGCGGATTCGCGGTCGAGGGATCGCAGGTTCGAATCTCAGACCGGGCGATGTGTGTGTTTGTGAGCGAAACACCTCAGCTCCACGCGGCTCCGGCAGAAGGAAATGGCGAACTTTTGCTGACTCTTTCGCCACAACTTTCTCTCACTCTTTCCTCCTGCATCTTGCAGCTCACCTGCGACGGACCGACGTCCCGTCCAGGTGGGGAACCTATACGCCAAGGAAACCGGGAAACCAGCCCTTTGAGCCAGGCATGGCTCGAGAAGGAACAAGCAATGCTTCATATTTGAAAAGTTTTCTCCTGTTTTTAATAGCAAAGTCTCTGATCAGATCCTCAAAATTAATCTTACGTAACCATCTGCTTCTATACTTACTAGAAGTAAGGCTTCCCGAATATTATTTTAGCAAGTTTAAAATGATTTCTTTTGTGCCGTAAGCCATTTACCATTTCTGTGGTGCCCTCTTCCTTTGATGCTCTAAGCACGTGTTATTTTGCTTAATGGTTAATCCAACTCGAGGCTATATTCACAGGCACTTATTGAACATACTGCGCAGTAGGATCGAACCCTCGACCTCGTGATTGAGAAGCGAACTTCTTAACTATATTTATCTATACGTACACACACGTGCGCACACGCGCACACGCACATATGTATATGTATCGCTGTATTAACCAGACAATCGGATTTGTTATACACCGCGGGTCACAATGCAGTTTCTCGCACTTTTGCGGCTTTAGATCTGTGTTTCTTAACTGCTTTTCTTTTCTATGGACGTCTTTGATTCCTGTTTTACTAAGGTGGACCCTCATAGCCATTCGGTGCTTAAAAGAGATCCATTGTATTTTTATAAATAAATATTATTAGGAGTTGAATGAAAAAACATTAAGATACTTTGGGTATTATTCTTTCATTCTGTTATCTTTTTTTTTCAGTCATTTGATTGCGGCCATCCTGGAGCACTGCTTTAAATGATTTTAGTCGAAGAAATCTATCCCAGGACATATTCTTTGTAAGCCTAGTACTTATTCAAAGTCGACCTCGGCGGAGTTTGAACCCAGACGTAACGGCTGACGAAATACCCATTTCTTTACTACCCACAAGGGGCTAAACACAGAGGAGACAAACAAGGACAGACAAACGGATTAAGTCGATTATATGAACCTCAGTGCGTAACTGGTACTTAATTTATCAACCCCGAAAGGATGAAAGGCAAAGTCGACCTCGGCGGAATTTGAACCCAGAACGTAGCGGCAGACGAAATACCTATTTCTTTATTGCCCACAAGGGGCTAAACACAGAGGAGACAAACAAGGACAGATAAACGGATTAAGTCGATTATATGGACCCCAGTGCGTAACTGGTACTTTATTTATCAACCCCGAAAGGATGAAAGGCAAAGTCGACCTCGGCGGAATTTGAACTCAGAACGTAACCGCTGACGAAATACCTATTTCTTTACTACCCACAAGGGGCTAAACACAGAGGAGACAAACAAGGACAGATAAACGGATTAAGTCGATTATATGGACCCCAGTGCGTAACTGGTACTTAATTTATCGACCCCGAAAGGATGAAAGGCAAAGTCGACCTCGGCGGAATTTGAACTCAGAACGTAACGGCAGACGAAATACGGTTACGCATTTCGCCCGGAGTGCTAACGGTTCTGCCAGCTCGCCGCCTCCACCTGAAGATAATATCAATGATTTCTCTTTTAGACACAAGATTAACTATTTCGAGGCATAGGTGGAGTTAGTCGATATTATTGGCCATAATATTTGACCAGCACTGCATGTTACCCTCCACGAAAGAATTAATGATAGAGTTAGTCTCTGCGAGATTTGAACTAGCCTGCGGGGTACTTCAGAATATTCTGGGTGGGTACTAATTTGTAATAATGTTAAAGTGGGGGTCAGTAAAGTGGAGTAAATCCGAGGGTGCACCATTGAATAGTAAAGGAGCAGCACCGTCCAGTACACCCACTTAGCGACGGATATACCACAGGGCAGTTTTCTAACGATTTTATCATTCTGTCAGCTCTTTCATGCTACCGCCTACATTCAGTCATATAACATACTCTATTTAACTGTAATCAGAGTCCACAGTTGGAGCAGCAGCCTACAAGACCACACAACATATCCCCACCCTCTCTCTTTAAAAAAAACTTTTTCACTTTTTACTTGTTCGAATGAATCGACCCCAGTTCTCGTTTTTTTTCAGTTTGGCACTTATCGCCACTTATCTCCTTGACCTAGAGGTTGCGTGTGAGGTGGAACAGGCACACACACAGAGGCAATAATACGGATTAACAAATTAGATACATGAAATATATTAAATATATTTGATGTGTCTAATTTGTTTCTCCGCATAATTGCTTCTATACACTCTCAACTTGATCCCTCTTGTAGCCTTTCTTTACCTTGTGGAATGATCCCCTGTAAAGACATCGGAGTTTTAGTTTGACTCTTTTGAGAACTACTAAGTGCTGGATCTCATCCGTGGTATATATATATATATCACCGTGACCGACCAGGCTATCAGATGTTGCTACACATCGCTGGTCACAATGCGCTTCGCATTGTTTTAGCCTTCAAATGACGCTACCCTGCTGGCTAAGCGAGCAGGCCAACAGAAGAAAGAGTGAGAGAAAGTTGTGGCGAAAGAATACAGCAGGGATCGCCACCATCCCCTGTCGGAGCCTCGTGGAGCTTTAGGTGTTTTCGCTCAATAAATACTCACAACGCCCGGTCTGGGAATCGAAACCGCGATCCTCCGACCGCGAATCCGCTTCCCTAACCACTGGGTCATTGCGCCTCCACCCCCCACACATAAGACGGTCTTCTCTCAGAAAAGAATTTCTGCTAGCCAAATCCATTCACATGGCTTTGGTCGGTCCGAGACAATGGTAAAGACACTTGCCCAAGGTGCCACGCAGGGAGACTGAACCCAGTACCATGTGGTTGGGAAGCAAGCTTCTTACCATACAGCCACGCCTGCGCCTGTATTATATATAATATATAATATATATATATATATATATTATCTACGTAATCACAACTCAATAACACAATATTATGTACATAAGCGACATCCGATACCTTATACTATAATGTACACAACAACAACATTTACAGCACGGCTCACGTTGCATATTTTTTTCTATTTACAGCAACAAACAAACAAACGAAGCATAAAATAAACTGCATAAATAAATAAATAACTTAAACACAGAAAGAAACTACACAAAAAATTCTGTTATAAAGCAAACCATACATTTTATTTCTTTATTTTTTGTATTTCTTTATTAGCAAACCATACATTTGTATACAAACAATTTCTACTCTACTCAGAAGTCACACACACACACACTATCTTTCTCTTTTTTCTCTCTCTCTCTCTGACATACATACACACTTTCATTCATTCACACTCTTAAGAATAAGGAAGTACGGTAGAAACATGATGAGTGGTTCTCAACTCAGATATATATAACCCTTGGGTGGGGTGTCCATATAAGATTTTGTTGTTAAAATTTTTATGTTCAATAAACATTTATAATACTCAAAGTATTTGAGCAATTTTTTTAATGCAATTCCTAGAAAAATATTTAATCGGAAAAGGGCGGTGAGTTGGCAAAAATCGTTAACACTCTAAGGCGGCGAGCTGGCAGAACCGTTAGCACGCCGGGCGAAATGCGTAGCCGTATTTCGTCTGCCCTTACGTTCTGAGTTCAAATTCCGCCGAGGTCGACTTTACTTTTCATCCTTTCGGGGTCGATTAAATAAGTACCAGTTACGCACTGGGGTCCATATAATCGACTTAATCCCTTTGTCTGTCCTTGTTTGTCCCCTCTGTGTTTAGCCCCTTGTGGGTAGTAAAGAAATAGGTATTTCGTCTGCCGTTACGTTCTGAGTTCTAATTCCGCCGAAGTCGACTTTGCCTTTCATCCTTTCGGGGTCGATTAAATATAAGTACCAGTTACGCAATGGGGTCAACGCAATCGATTTAATCCCTATGTCTGTCCCTGTTTGTCCCGTCTATGTTTAGCCCCCTGTGAGCAATAAAGAAATAAATATTTCTACTTTCATTTTGTAGTCACAAACCGAAATGGGTCACAAACCGAAACAGTTCGGTTGCTGTCAAAATTGAAAAGGTAACAAGAAAGGTGGAGGGCAAAAAAGTAAAAAAAAAAAATGGGCGATGTCAATTTTTTGCTCCGAAACCACTCTTTTACTCTTTTTACTCTTTTACTTGCTTCTGTCATTTGACTGCGGTCATGCTGGAGCACCCCTTTTTAGTCGAGCAAATCGACCCCAGGACTTATTCTTTGTAAGCCTAGTTCTTATTCTATCGGTACTTTTTTCCCGAACCGCTAAGTTACGAGGATGTAAGCACACCACCATCGGTTGTCAAGCGATGTTGGGGAGACAAACACAGACACACAAACATATACCCACACACACACGCACATACATATATACGACGGGCTTCTTTCAGTTTCCGTCTACCAAATCCACTCACAAAGCTTTGGTCGGCCCGAGGCTATAGTAGAAGACACTTGCCCAAGGTGTCACGCAGTGGGACTGAACCCGGAACCATGTGGCTGGGAAGAAAGCATCTTACCACACAGCCACTCCTGAGCCTGGTGGAGGGCAAAAAGTACCCCTGTGAAAAAAAAAAAAAAAGAACGGGCGATGTCAAGTTTTTGCTCCGAAACCACTTTTCAATAAGTTTTCAATTTTGACGGCTGTTGTAAAATTTCTCAGTTTTATGTTTTGAAAAGTTAACTATATAAATACACACACACACACACACACACACACACACACTCTCTCTTCTCTCTCTCTCTCTCTCTCCCCCCTCTCTCTCTCTCACACACACACGTACATCTTTCACTTGTTTCTGTCATTAGGAGGTGGTCACGCAGGGGCACTGCCTCGAAGGGTTTACAGCTTTAAAGTCATTAGAACTTTAAACATTATGTGTATGCGCGCGCGCGTGTGTGTGTGTGGTGTGTGCGTGTGTGTGTGTGCGTGTGTGTGTGTATGTGTGTGTAAACCTGAAAATTATGCTTGTGTGTATTATGTATATATACATATGTATGTATTGTTGTGACCTCCTTCGGTCATGAGTGACCATAGGATTGCACCTAGAAAGTTACCCCCCGAGGCACAAGTCTGGGTAAGGTTGTTTATGGAAGACCAGCAGTCGCCTATGGATACCAGCCTCCCCTCTCCACGCCACCGATGTCATCCAAGGGAAAAGCAAACGCCGATACAGCTTGGCACCAGTGACGTCGCAGCTCATTTATTAACGTGCAAAGCGGCTGAGCACTCTACAGACAAGTGTACCCTTAACGTAGTTCTCGGGGAGATTCAGCGTGACACAGAGTGTGACAAAACTGGCACTTCGAAATACTGGTACAACAGAAACAGGAAGAAAGAGTGAGATAAAGTTGTGGTGAAAGAGTACAGCAGGGTAACCCCCACCCCTACCGGAGCTTCGTGGAGCTTTAGGTGTTTTCGCTCAATAAACACTCACAATTCCCGGTCTGGGAATCGAAACCGCGATCCTACCACCGCGAGTCCGCTGCCCTAACCACTGGGCCATTGCGCTTCCATATGTATACTCATTTACTTGTTTCAGTCATTTGACTGTGGCCATGCTGGAGCACCGCCTTTAGTCGAGCAAATCAACCCCAGGACTTATTCTTTGTAAGCCTAGTACTTATTCTATCGGTCTCTTTTGCCGAACCGCTAAGTCACGGGGACGTAAACACGCCAGCATCGGTTGTCAAGCGATGTTGGGGGGACAAACACACACACACAAACACACACACACACACGCACGCACACACACACACACACACACACACACACCACACACACACACACACAAACACACATACATATACATATATACGATGGGTTTCTTTCAGTTTCCGTCTACCAAATCCACTCACAAGGCTTTGGTCGGCCCGAGGCTATAGTAGAAGACACTTGGCCAAGGTACCACGCAGTGGGACTGAACCCGGAACCATGTGGTCCGTAAGCAAGCTACTTATCACACAGCCACTCCTGTATATATGTTTGTATATTCGTTTCTTTTTTTCTTTATCCTTTTTAATTTAGGGTTAATTTTTACTATCCACCCGCTTTGTAGTAAGGTTGTGAAGGAAAACATCTTTTGTTCATCATCCTTTAGATTTTAAGGTCTTGCAGATGTTTTTTGTCTAAGACACCTTGGTCATTTGTAGTGTAAGAATTATGGAGTTGCGTTCTTTCTCCAAGAACACAAATTCAGCCATATTTTGCTACAGACAATCTGAGTAAGTATGAGTGTCTGTGTGTCTGTGTGTCCGTGTCTGTGTGTTTATTCCTTTACAAACATGAAAGTAATCCATTTCCGAC
>NW_021835501.1:32500-37500 GCF_006345805.1 Octopus sinensis
TACTAGTGCGTAACTGGTACTTAATTTATCGACCCCGGAAGGATGAAAGGCAAAGTCGACCTCGGCGGAATTTGAACTCAGAACGTAGCAGCAGACGAAATACCTATTTCTTTATTACCCACAAGGGGCTAAACACAGAGGGGACAAACAAGGACAGATACACGGATTAAGTCGATTACATCGATCCCAGTGCGTAACTGGTACTTAATTTATCGACCCCGGAAGGATGAAAGCCAAAGTCAACCTCGGCGGAATTTGAACTCAGAACGTAGCGGCAGACGAAATACCGCTGAGCATTTCGCTCGACGTGCTAACGTTTCTGCCAGCTCGCAGCCTTATCCTTTTTTTTACCATTGGTTCATTTGATCATAGCTATGGCTTAAACCTAAATAACAACTGGTACTAATATTACTACTACTACAACAACGCCAACAAGATAAGCCAAAAGATTTGAGAGAGCAAGAGAGGGGGAAGAGAGAGAGAAGAGAGAGAGAGAGAGAGAGAGAGAGAGAGAGAGGTGGTGGGAAACAATCCAAATCGAATAAACGACACGACAGAGTTATGCCCGTAAACGCCGATTTTATCAAAAACCTTTTTATTCTGCGTAAGTCGTGCATTGAGCCCTTTGTATTTGACAGTGGTTTCTTCTGTTGCAAGCAACAGGTTTTTTTCATCGTTTTTATAGCTATAGGCGCAGCCGTGGCTATGTGATAAGATGCTTGCTTCCCAACCACATGGTCACGAGTCCAGTGGGAAGGTGTCTTCTTACTTTCTTACTATAGCCTCGGACCGACTAAAGTCTTGTGAGTGGATTCAGTACACGAAAACTGAATTTTATATAATACAAAATGGGACAAGAATGCAAAACATCCGGACAGCTAGGTGATACAAAAAGGGACAACAAAACATCCAGTTAGACGATACAAAGAAAACAAGGACGGGTCGTTCGAAGTTTTCTTTCTTTTGTCAAGCATCAGATAATCCTCGCAATTTCGGCTGATTATTCTTGTATATATATATATATATATATGGGGAGAATTCTCAAAAAAACAAAAGACAAAAACAGGTGGTGTAGACAGATATATTAGTATAACGCTCGGGAAGTCTTTAACATTTCGAGCCTACGCTCTTCCACAGAATATATAAAGAACATGAGGGGTTTAGTTCACTGGTGATCTAAACGAATAGGTACGCTGAGTAAGCGCTATAGTTGGTCGTCCGTTAGTTTACAAGTTCATAGCTGAAGCTGGATTTAGGGATCCGTATTACTTTCCGATATAGCAGGTGTATATTGTATTATATATGTGCCGACGGAATTTGAACTCTGAATGCAGAGACGGATGAAATGTATCATGCCCAGCGTGCTAATGATTCTGCCATTTCGCCGCCTTAACGGTCCAACTAATATTATTTGGAAAAAGCACTGGGGAATTACCGTGGGGTATTTCGGATAAAATTAATAATTTGTGGGGAGGGGTCAACCTTAAGTGAGTGAAAACTAATAGACTTTCCAGACACGACCACTTCATCTTTTATCAAGAAGCAGTGTATCTAGGACTACATTATCCAATGTGCCTTTCTTAGCTTTGAAGATATACAGGGTGGCCTAAAAGAAGGTTTACAGTTATTCAACTATCTCTTTCGCATTCATATATTAACAGTTTAGATCTTAATTATGAAAAAAATATGAAACCATTATTTTATGCTAATTTAGTTAATTTTGTCAAGCTCCCTTTTCAGTTTGTAAGGTGAAGGCGGCGAGCTGGCAGAAACGTTAGCACGCCGGTCGAAATGCTTAGCTGTATATCGTCTGCCGCTACGTTCTGAGTTCAAATTCCGCCAAGGTCGACATTGCGTTTTATCCTTTCGGGTCGATAAATTAAGTACCAGTTACGCACTGGGGTCGATATAATCGACTTAATCCGTTTGTCTGTCCTTGTTTGTCCCCTTTGAGTAGGCCCTTGTGGGTAGTAAAGAAATAAGAAATTTAAATGTAATAAAATCTTTTTAAAAGAAATTTAAGGTGCCTACGCGATAACTATAAACTTACTTTTGGGCCATCCTGTATGATGTAATCAGAAAAAGAGTTGATTGCTATTTCTAATTTGTTATCGCAGTTGTTTAGCCCCAGGCCAGAATTGATCGAGTGGACCTGTGATCAAAGATTTCCTATCATGATATCCTTTACTCCGATGAAGTGTATCTAAGACTACATGATCTAATGTGTCCTTATAGTTAAATATGAGTTCGGTGTGCTCTGAGGGAGATCTAGAAGCTATTTCTAGTTGTGGTTGTTCAATCCCAATTTAGTACTGATCGATTACATAGACATACATCAAAGATGTTCCAGCCATAACCATCCCAACAGTCCTAAATGCAGCAATCTGAATTGATACAGTAATTCTAAGACTGATTCTAAGACTGCATTATCCTATTTTGGAATGACAACTCTGATGTGGTCTAAGAAAAATTTTGGTGTTGACTGCTATTTCTTGGAGATTGAGCAACTACTTCAGGGTTTTCATTTGATATGGTTGTTAGTGTGACTATATTGTATGTTGAAAAGGCGGCGAGCTGGCAGAAACGTTAGCACGCCGGGTGAAATGCGTAGCCGTATTTCGTCTGTCGTTACGTTCCGAGTTCAAATTCCGCCGAGGTCGACTTTGCCTTTCATCCTTTCGGGGTCGATAAATTAAATACCAGTTACGCACTGGGGTCGATGTAATCGACTTAATCTCTTTGTCTGTCTTTGTTTGTCCCCTCTGTGTTTAGCCCCTTGTGGGTAGTAAAGAAATATATATTGTGTTGAAAGCTATGCAATAAATATATACACTACAACCGCCATCTCCGCCAGGTAAGATTTAGAAGGTCAATCCTTTTATATTTATCACTTCATAGCTGTGAGATTAAGTTCAAGTTCACACCTGTCTATGGTGTGGAAGTGTCTACTTATTTGTTTGCACGTGCGACAGCATTCGCTTAGGGTGGGGGTTGAGCCGGCTCCGACCAACGAGTTCACCACGTCCTTCACGAAGGCTGACCACATCCGACAGTTGGCTGCAGTCGAGACTGTAATGAATACTCACTCCCGAATCCACTGCCGAAGACCATAAATGTAGAAGCCCGATTGCGCTTCCACGTCTGCCTTTACCGTCGCCAGCCTCGTCTTCAGTTGTCTTCCAACTCGCTTGCGCCAGTCTAGGAGGAGATCCGCCTGCTTTTATTTATATATGAATATATGTAAGCATAAATCTTGCATCTAAGTAGAGAATCTAATTTAATTTATGTTTTTTTTTTTTTTCAGCAGACGATATGACTTCCTGGCGAAGAAGATGACTGAACTATCCTGATCTCTTTCCTCTACGTTTGTGGTGAGTGAACCATGAATAAACACAGGAAACCTATTTCTGGTTTTTCAAAATAGAGCTTATTTTACTTTTTCAAAGTGTAGATTGGAGACCAAAGTAAGTCACGGTCGTGATAAGTCATGTTGGATGCATAATTAGCACAGATTATTTGTGGCAACAGACTAACAGAAAGGGATGTTCGAAATTTGGATAACTAATAGTTTGGAAGAAAACGATAAGAACAAAAGAACAGTGTGATGATTGTTATTTTTGTTTAGTTAACACCAATGGCATCAATCAAAATAACCATAGCAAGTAGATATCTCCTGGCTTAAGAATCAACATGAAAACCTCTTCCACAATCTTATAAATTACCCTTTTAATCTTTCTTTCACCCGTCGTAGCTCCCTGTAGTGCCACGCAGTTCACCACGGTCCTTGTAGTTACTCGCAGTTTCTTAGAGATGGTAATAAATCAGACACGCCAGATGTTGTAGAAGGTAACAGAAGTGTAGAAAGTGACGGCGCTTTTGAAGAAACTTCATCAATTATTCAACGTTTTAACTAACATAAACCGATCAGAAGTTCATCAGGGATATTCATTTCTTAAAGTAAATTTCAGTGGAGGCGCAATGGCCCAGTGGTAAGAGCAGCGGACTCGCGGTCGGAGGATCGAGGTTTCGATTCCCAGACCGGGCGTTGTGTGTGTTTATTGAGCGAAAACACCTAAAGCTCCACGAGTCTCCTGCAGGGGGTGGTGGCGACCCCTGTTGTACTCTTTCGCCTCAACTTTCTCCCACTCTCCATTCCTGTTTCTTGAGTAACGTTGCGATGGACTGGCATCCCGTCCAGCTGGTGGGGGGGGGGAGGGCACATACGCCACAGAAACCGGGAAACCAGGCCCATGAACCTGGCTAGGCTTGAAAAGGGGGTAAAAAAAAGGGATTTTCCTGAATTGCTGGTCTCTAGGTTGAATGGAAGGAATTTGCTTCATTCTGGAACCAAGATTACATCTTGTAGCAGACATAATTATTTGCCGCTCCTTTTCTTTAAGGATAGCAATCAGATACATGTCTTGCTGTAACCGCTTTGCATGTTGCTGCATTGTATGCGAAAAGATCTCTCAGGTACAGAATTTCGCTTTCGTTGAGCTATAACAAGCGTCTGATATTCAACTATAAAATTAATGTCATATTTTGAACTGATATTAATGGTAGCTACCTTGAGTCAATTATTTGTGGTGGCCTTGTGCGCGGGTGTCCATGGCTTTGGTTCAGTTTCGTTTGTGACCCTGTCATCTACTGCACTTTGCTTCTAATATAGATACAAGGTTTCTGAGTTCAAATTCCACCGAGGTCGACTTTGCCTTTCATCCTTTTGGGATCGATAAAGTAAGTACGAGCTGAGCAATGGGGGTCGATGTAAACGACTCACCTCCTCAGTCCAACTTTCTGGTCTTGTGACTAAATTTGAAGCCAACCCAGGGACAAAGCTATAGCGATTTAGATGTAAGGCGGCTGGTCGAGACTATTGACTCCAGTGCTTTGGTACCTGATTTTGTCGACTTCGTGGAGTGGTGGTGGTGGTGGTGGGGTGTTGAAAAAAACCAAGCTAACCTCGATGAAATTTGAACTCAGAACATAAAGAGCTGAAA